>NC_089584.1:119960669-120140669 GCF_019320115.1 Miscanthus floridulus
GGTTTGGCGTGTAATGCCAATTAGCGTGTGAACCTCTAAGTGAGTGAATCGCCACCACAAGGACTAGCTTACCGGCAAGCAAGTGAACCTCGATAAAAAAATCTTTGTGTCATCATTTGATTCCGAGGTGATTGGTCTTTATTGGTATTCATTCTTATGATTGATTGGCTCCTTCCTCGACACGGTGGTATAATCATCTTGCTCACCCTCTTTATATTACTGTAAACTAGTTGTCAAGCTCTTTAGTATAGCTGGTTATGAGAGCTTGTTAGTTTGGTTAGTGTGGCTCTTTAGTTAGCTTTTGAGAGCGCACTAACTTAGTATACTGGCATAGCCATTGTGTGGACAAAAACTATATAAACTAGAATTGTGGTAGGTGGCTTGCATTTTTATTAGGCTAGCGCAACACTTACTTCGCCTCATAATTGTCTAACTGGTTTGTTAATTGTTGTTGTAGAAATTTTTAATAGGCTATTCACCTTCTCTAGTCATTAGGACCTTTCACCGACCTCTAAGGGTGGGCTCCGTCTCGCCCGCCCCTAAGGTCGTGCGATCCGCCTCGTCCGACCTCTAGGGACGGGCTCTGCCTCGCCCGACACCGAGGTCACGGGCTCCGCCTCGCCCGACCTCTAAGGGCGGGCTTCGCCTCGTCCGACCCCAAGGTCATGCGATCCACCTCGTCCGACCTCTGAAGGTTGGCTCCACCTCGCTCGATCCCTCAGGCACGACTCCTAACGGAAGCTCACGCCGCCGTCAACCACTACGAGCCAGAAAGTATAACCCAAGGTCAAACTTCTGGCATCGTATAGGGAGTGGTCACGTCTCAGCACGACCCATCCCCGCGACATGTCATTCCTGGGAACTCACATCACCCATAGTGATGGATGCGTGGTTACTATGCTGCCTACTCCTTGTACGGCCGCTGATCAGCACGCTGGTTCGCCGCACCGCTCGCTGGGGTGAAATGGGACGTCACGACTCGCTGACAACGCTAGGGCATGGCATCATCAGGCGGATAGGCGCCCGGCGTGGAGCTGTCCCTGTCACCACCTGTCATGTCAGCGGGACCTGCACAAAGGAAAAGAAGGGCCTAGTGACCCTTCAGGACTCTCTCTCTCTCTCTCCCTCGTTCTCCTCTTTTCTCCTGCTGTAACCCGTGCTTTCCCTTGGCCTATAAAAGGGAAAGCAGGGCACCCCACTAAAGGGGATCAGATAAAAAACCACTAGCATCGAACCTCGAACACATAGCCGAGCAGCGACCGAGCTCTCGGTACCCATTCGTTCTTTCCACCAGAGACTTAGAACCTATCCCTCTCTCACCCGTTTGTAACCCATACTATGAACTTTTTAGTGCTAGTAACATGAGCAACATCAATGAACTGGATGTAGGGATATTCCGCCCGAACTAGTATAAACCTCGTGTCCTCTTAGCACACCATCCGAGCCAGATGCACAATATTAGAAATTTACTCGTTGGTGTTTACTCGAAACACCGATAGTTGGCGCGTCAGGTAGGGGCCTTTTACGCGTCTCGACATCCACACCAGGCCTCGGATGGCTAGTCACGACCTCAGCTGGGTCCCGGGCGCGCACATACGCTTTGGGGACCTAGACTTCATCGTCATGGTGGAGGGAGAGTTGACAATGGCTCCCGCCGCCATCCAACCTCTCCACTCCATCGGCCTCGATGCAATCACCGAGGCGCTTGAGGAGCTGCAGCTGCATACGGCGGGGGCCTATGCCCCCAGAAGCAACCAGCCCCTTGACTTCGACTACGGGAGGATAGAGCGCCAGCTTGGTGCCTTCCTAGGACCCCGGGCATCCCGGGAGGACCTGCGCCATCTCACCTTCTCATTCGCTAACGTCATGGCGCAGCTTGCCAGAGGGGAACCACTCTCTCCAGAATACCTCATCCGGACCGCCCCGATAGAGCTCCCTGTGGCGCAACGCACGCCTTCATCCCCTACGAACAATGAGTTCATGGGGATGACCGAACATGTTGCGGAGTATTTCCATGACCTCTTCACGGAGGAAATAGAGTCGCCCTCCACCTCTAACACCAGCAGGGGGAGCCATCACCCCTCTTGTGAGTGTTTTATGGTAGGTACTCCTGAGGACACATCAAAAGCATCCACGAGGAGGAGGCTACCCCAACGAACGACCTCAACGACGAGGTCGAGGGGGAGACAGGGGCCCCACCCCGCCTATGGGTGGAGCAGCTAAAGGCCCGGCACCTAAAGCTTGAGGAAGCATGGCTCCAGCTCGAGCAGGAATGCACGGAGCTCGATCGAGAGATCGAGCGCCACGGAGACGATGGGTGCGCGCGCCATGGCCCGTGACATGAATCGGAGGATCATCGTGGACGATAAAGCCCTCCCACACTTCGCCTGGGCAAGCCAGAACATCGTTGCTGCGACGGCTTTGCTCCATGGGCTTCTAGGGCCCGCGACGCCTGAGGATCATCGGGCCCACCATGAGATTCGCACGTTGCTTGAGCGTGCAGTGGCACAACAGTCTAAGATCTCGTTGTCTCAGCAACACAAGCTTGACGCCAGCCAGCACTCTGTGGCAGAACCGCCTGAAATAGCACACTTACGTAGGCGCTCGTCTTCACCAAACACTAAGCACCTCGAAAGCAAGCTACAACGGGCAATATCCGTCTGGCACACCCCAAGGGAGAACTCGAAAGATCCACATTTTCCCCCAAGGATCCAATAATGAGAATGAGTTACAATACTTAATCCATTTCATACATCCAGAGTTCATAAAAAGTACATTATTACATTTCCAAAGTTAGAGTGCGGAATATTAAACAGTGGAATTAAGATAAACATCTAGCGATAAAGAACGAGGATCCGTCTGTGCCCACCCAAAAAAATCCTCTACACAAAGGTACTCCTCAAGTGTAACCTGCAACAGGGGTAATAAACCTTGAGTACACAATGTACTCACAAGACTTATCCGACTAGTGGGACTAATTTCCTGACTCCAAGGAATATGATAAGCTTTATGGTTTGCTGGTTTTCTTTTTTGTAGAAAGCAGCACTAATAGTGTTTCCTTATTGATGTCATTATTAATAGCCATATTAGTTTGTTATCTAGCCATTCTATGTAAGCACATATTCTACTTTCAAGCAAGAGTTGAGCAATCAGTTCCATTTCAGCACCTTCTATCTTCCAGTTCTTACTACGGTGCTAGATACGAAACAAGCCGTACCGTATTGCTCGACGATTCGCGAATCAATGCCCCAGCTGGGTACCCAAAAAACACATGCCCCGCTTATACCCTAGGCACAAGCAGGACTAACCCATCACCCTCCTATTCTGGGTGTCCAGGTCCCCGTCCAAACTTAGACTCCAAGCCCCCACTCCTGAGTCCCGGACTTAGTGTGGTGCAAGGACCTCCACCATCCCCGCCTCCAATCAGTCGGTCTAAAAAAGTCAGATCCATGACAAGAGAGCAACGAGTCTTCTCTACGCCCATACCCAAGTATGTGCTCGGTATAATAAATATGTGACTTGCCCTGATGACTTATGCAACGACCGGTCCTTAATCGACACAGACAGAGAAAAGTGTAACTGAGCTATGCCCTGTTGGCCGCAGGACACAACCTCTTACATCCACCAATACCCAAAACCATATCCCTGCCCGGTCACCATTTACCTATACATCATTTTATCATGAGTGATCATATTTATCACATATTTGTGAGTAACGGCAGGTTACTCACGCTACCGATAACCTGAGCCAAGCAGCTACTTGACTTATACTAGCAGGACTCATAGGTAGATAGATTTATGCATGTAGTTCCCATAAAATGCCTGTAACGTAAATGCACATCATATATATATTTAGTGATCATAAAATATGGGTTATGCACCGGGGCTTGCCTTGGGCAAGCGATGGGTCAGCAAAGTCAGCACCAAAAGGCTCCGGGGCTCCCTTCTGCACGAGGATCTCCTCCTCGTATTCCTCAATGACCTCTTCATAATCCTATTCGTCCATGGGCACGAACTCTACCAACTCATAATCTACATGCATGAAATGATGATGCAACACTTAATAATATGGCAACATCAGCTCTTAAAATAACTATATCTTATCAAGTTACTAAGCTAGTCCTACCGATTAAGGTACTAAGTTATCTACCGTTACCACTAACAAGTATGAAGCCTGACATACATTATCACAGCAACTAAAGGTATTCTTACTCCTAATACCGATTTACTCTATATATGATAAAACAAGGATAATAGCTACTCTATTTATCAACTTACTCTAGGGCTACCAAATTTATAGCAAGTACATAATAATCTAATGAACCTACTGTAAAAATCTCATAGCTATATCTATCACCAATTTGCCACAAACATTCCTACAAATATTAATCTACATAATACTAAGCTCTCTAGTTTGAATTTATGAACCTATCACTATCATAGCTATCTGTAAACTAACTATACTAATAGATAGATGGCATTTTTGGAAACCTAACAAACTTGGTTTCACTATATTTGGACATCTATAAGATTTACTACAATTTATCAAAGTTTAGCTCAAAACTAAATTGAATAAGCATTTGTAATTCACTAGAAATTTGATAAACCGATTTCACAGCGCGGCCCACGAGTGAACGGCTCGGCCCACTCCGGCGTCCCGCCTGCGCGCACACGCAGCACCCGGCGCGGCCCACGCAATGGCGCGCGAACGCGGCCCATGCTACGCGGCCCATGGCGGAGCCCGCGCACAGCTGGCGCTTTTGCTAAAGAACCCCCATTTTCTTTTCTATTCACGAAGCTTACTCGAACACTATTTAGTTGAGTCACTGTCTTCGCATCTTGCACCCTCCCCCTTTTCTTCTTTACCATGGCCGAGTCCCCCGGCACCCGTGCGTGCACCGGCGCGGCGGCGCTGGCACCGGGCGGCTACGCCGGCCACACTAGACCCTCATAGCCCTATCTAAGGAGCCGATGCTCACCTCGATGTCAACTCGAAGCGGTGGGAGGCGAGACAGTGAACGGCGACGCTGTCCCGAGCTCCCTCCAAGGCGGTAGACTCCTCCCTACGACGGCGAGCGCGTTCCTGTGAGCCAAGGCACAGACAATGTGAACAAGCTCAAGGATGGGCAACAACGACTCAACCCGAACCTACCGGTTATGGTGGCTTGACCAGAGACTGACCGAGCGAGCCTGGCCACGCGCGCATGGCAAGCGCGACTACGGCGGTAGCACTAAGCAGGCAGCAGCAGGGCAAAATGGGGTGTGCATGGGATAGAGTGGAGCAGGGCGAAGGTACCATGCCAACGTATTAGATAAAGGTGGACGGGGCTAGGGGAATTAGATGAGCGCTATCGTGGAGTCTTAAAGTGACCGATGGCGAAGGAACTTCAAATTGGGGCTCAACATCGGCTGGCAGCAGTAGTGGAAGTGTTCAACGCGTAGCTAGGTCCCTACTCCATCCACGGGCGCCCACAATTTTATGGATTTGGCCGATGCTGTGAGCTTGCCTCGGCACGGCCCGGTGACAGAGGAACAGGGAAGTTAGTCAAGGTTGGCCCGGCGCTTTTGTGGTGGGACATGGCCGTCAACTCCAAGCACAAGCATGCACAAGCGAAAGGGGACAGCAAGATGTGCACAAGGCGCTTGGCCGCAAGGCCATAACCCATAAGCCGACGGTGGCTCAGTACTGCGCCGTAGTGGACGGCGCCGGCAAGGGGAGGCAACAACGCAGCATTAATGAGCTGAAGTGATGGCAAGAGCAGGGGACACTCCCACGTGCGGCAAGGCGAAGTGCGGGCAGAGCCAAATGTGGCCACGCGCTCACGGCACCGCACAGGCGAGCACGAAGCAACAGGAGGACGCGATAGCGGGACAGAGCAACCAGGCCTACCATAGTGCATGACGCGACTCAACGCCGGCAGCGACACGGTGGAGCGGTGGTAGCATACTGACCAGGACAGTGGGCACCACGGTGACGACGGTGGTGGCCAAGCGGCTAGTGCACGGCAATGGCAGTGCTGGTCTGTGCGGCGGTGTGCGTGCATGCGTGCCAGGGCACAGCAATGACGGCGCGACCTGCAGTGCTGGGCTAACGACAGGGCCGACCAGTGCGGTGGTAGACGCATGGGCGGGTGGCCAGTGCACGGCAACGGCAGCAGTGCAGTGCGGCCAGCATGGTGGTGCACATGGGCATGCCTGGGCAAGTGGTGACACCGGTCGGGTCACGGTGACCGTGCCCAGACACTGAAACCGATCGGGAATGTGCCTTGCACGCATTTTAAAGTTGCTACAAAAACCAACTCGATGGTCCAGTAACTACACCACCTATTTTACGCTCTAGCTAGTATATCAGGCTACTAGAGGAAACCCTAAAACCATGCCACTACCTAATCCGGTCATTCTACAAAAATTGCCAAACTTTGCTTCGTCGATCTGTTTCTCGACTTAGGAATTTCAACCAAAACACGATCGGATTCGCGTCGAATTTGAGTTCCAAGCCATTCGATACACTAGCTAGCGAATCCCATTCTTGACCGCACATATTTCATCGTCGCCTACGAAGCTCATGCTACAAACTTTACCAAAGTTTCGTATATGCGTTCCATAACATTTCCGTTCAATAAAAATTCATTTAGAACCCTAAGTAATACAACGCGGCATAAAATGTAACATGCATTTCGTGTTTCAAATGAACGTTTCAAGTTCCGTATATTGCTTTATACCCTATATTACACACATTTACACACAAGTATGATGCTCATGCAGTGTTTTAGCAAAAAGTTGTACAGTGTAACACCGAGGGAGTTACAAATCTACCCCCCCTAAAACAAAATCTTGACCTGAGATTTCATGTGCCTAGTGTGAGAAGGAGATAGGAAGTACATTTCAACATAACAACTACTCATCAGAACCAGAGAGGAGGTGGGGGAAATGCTTCAATATGTAACTCTCTTGTTCCCACATGGCCTCATCCTCTGAATGGTTTTACCACTGCACCTTGTAGAACTTTACCACACTATTTTTGGTCACTCTTTCTTTTTCATCTAGGATTTTGACAGGGTGCTCAACATAAGTCAAATCAGGCCAGAGGGGAAGCCCTTCAATTTCCACAGTTTCTTCAGAAACCCACAAACATTTCTTCAATTATGACACATGAAACACATTGTGTACCGCAGATAAAATATCAGGGAGTTAGAGACGATAAGCAACTGGGCCACACTATGCCAACACCTGGTAAGGACCCACATATCGAGGGGCTAGCTTGTCATGGATACTAAACTGATGCACCCCTCTCATAGGAGACACCTTGAGGTACACATAATCCCCAACTTCAAACTCCAAGGGCCTTCTTTGCTTGTCTGTATAAGCTTTATGTCGGCTCTGAGCTACCTTCAAGTGACTCTGAATAATGCTCACTTGCTCTCGAGCCTCTTTGATGAATTCTGGCCCAAAGTATCCATGGTCTCCCACTTCAACCCAGTTAAGTGTTGTCATACACTTTCTTTCATATAGAGCTTCAAATGGTTCCATACTGATGCTTTCTTGGTAGCTATTATTGTAAGAAAATTCAGCTAACTTTAGGCATTCATCCCGCTTCTCAGGAAAAGAAATGGTACATGCTTTTAACATATCCTTGAGCACCTGGTTCACCCTTTCAGTTTGGCCATCAGTCTGGGGGTGATAGGCTAAACTACGGAGGAGACAAGTTCCAAGACACTCCTGGAGTTGCTCCTAGAAGCGAGAGACAAAAATTGATCCCCTATCAGAGATGATAGTAAGGGAACTCCATGTAGGGTCACAATCCGATCAAATTATATCTCAGCATACTTCTTGGTTGTATATGAAACCTTCACTGGTATAAAATGAGCAGACTTAGTGAGATGGTCCACAATGATCTAGATAGAGTTATAGCCCTTGGTTGTGCGAGGTAAACCCATAATGAAATCCATGAAAATATCTTCCCATTTCCACATAGGAATGGGCAAGGGCTGTAAATATCCCAGAGTATGCATATGATCTGCTTTAACTCTCCCACAAGTGTCGCACTCCACGACATGCTGGGTGATATCATGCTTCATGTTGGACCACCAGCACAAGTGGCATAAATCACGGTACATCTTGTTGCTGCCAGGATGAATAGACAACTTTGAATGGTGAGCTTCATTCAAAATCTTCCTTTTTAGCTCATCCTTTGATGGAACCACCAATTTATCCTTATACCTTACCACATCATGCTCATCAATACTAAAGTGAGGGCCACGCCCTTCGACAATCAATTTTCTGATGTGTGGAATTTCTTCAGGATCTTGCCTTTGCTCTAGAATAATCTGCTCCAGCAATTCTGAGGTCAATGCAATGTGAGGCAACACCTTTGCATGGTTGAGAGACAAAGGTGTTTCCTCAACCTAATGTGACTTTCGTCTCAAAGCATCAGCTACAACATTGGCCTTTTCTGGGTGATAATGGACTTCCAAGTTATAATCCTTTATCAATTCTAACCATCTCTTTTGCCTCATATTCAGCTCAAACTGAGTGAAAATATACTTGAGGCTCTTGTTATCTATAAAGATATACATTTTGTTGCCCAACAGATAGTGCCTCCAAATCTTTAGAGCATGGACCACAGTAGCCAGCTCTAAGTCATGAGTGGGGTAATTCACTTCGTGCTTTTTCAGTTGGCGTAAAGCATAAGCTATCACACGCCCATCTTGTATTAGCACGCATCCCAACCCCATCTTCGAGGCATCACAATATACATCAAAGGGCCTATCAATATCTGGTTGGGCCAACACAGGAGTAGTGGTTAGAAATGTCTTCAAAACTTGGAAGGCTTCTTCACAGGCTGGGCTCCAGTCAAACTTGGCTTCTTTTTGGAGCAGCTTGGTCATTGGTTGGGCTATCTTGGAAAAATCTAGAATGAAACATCGATAGTACCCAGCTAGACTAAGAAACTGACAAATCTAGTGCACAGACTTAGGAGACTTCTAATCCAACACATCTTGCACCTTGCTAGGATCTACTAAAATGCCGTCAGGTGTCAACACATGCCCCCAAAAACTGCACTCGATCTAACTAAAACTCACACTTGCTGAATTTAGCATACAACTTGTGCTCCCTTAGTCGAGCCGATACTATCGGAAGGTGTTGGGCATGCTCTTCATCATTCTTGGAATATATCAGGATATCATCAATAAATACCACAACAAACTTGTCCAGCTCTGGCATAAAGACTAAATTCATCAGGTACATGAAGAATATAGGAGCGTTGGTAAGACCAAAAGACATTACTAGGTACTCATACGACCCATACCTAATAGAAAAAGTTGTCTTTGGTATATCATGTGGTCTGATCTTGATTTGATGATAGCCTGATCGGAGATCAATCTTCAAGAACATCTTGGCACCAGCTAGCTGGTCGAACAAAGTATCTATGCGGGGGAAAGGATACTTGTTCTTAATTATTACAGCATTAAGAGGGTAGTAATCCACACACATCCGTAGAGTATCATCCTTCTTCACAAAAATAGTTGGGCAACCCCATGGTAAAGAACTAGGATGGATGAAATCTTTTTTCATCAACTCTTCTAGCTGCTTCTTCATCTCAGCCAATTCCATTGGAGCCATGCGGTATGGGCGTCTAGAGATAGGAGCAGTACCAGGCTCTAGCTCAATGGAGAATTTCACCTCTCTGTCCGGTGGCAACCCAGGTAGATCTTTAGGGAATACATCCAAGAACTCACATACTACTGAATAGAGGTAAGATCAGGAGAGGCTTCAGCATGAACAGCAATAGGTAAGACTAGATCTGAGGGTACAAGAAGTGACATCCTATCCTCAGAAGAAGGAAGTCATAACTCGACACTTCTCTACTTCAAATCCAAGACTACCCCATACACCCACAACTAGTTCATTCCAAGGATTGCATCAATGCCTTACCCAGGCAGTACCATGAACTATAGGCGGTAAGTGTGAGTGACTAATACCAAGATTATTGTGTCCATCCGGGTATTGATGCACATCTGTGAACCCACAGTATGGATTCTATAGGCATATGGTATAGCCATAAGTGGTATATTGTGCTGATCTATAAATCCCATGCTCATAAATGAATGTGATGCACCTAAATCAAATAACACATAAGTTGGATGGGAATCAATGGTGAACATACAAGCTATCACCGGTTCCTACTGTAATATCTGCTCAACATCCGTGAAATTCACCTGTACGGATTGGCTGGCTGGCACCTTCCTCTTGATCACTGTCCGCTTGACTAGCCTGGAGTTCGCCAATGGTTGTGCAGACCGAGCTGGCTGGTTCTGAGGACACTCTCGGGCATAGTGGACATCTTTGCCACATTTGAAACAAACGCCAGGCTTGTTCCCCAATCCTTGGTGAGGTGGGACCTGCTGTCCCTAAGGCTTCTGGGGCTGCACTTGCTGAGTGGGTGCATGGTACTGTGTGGAAGAAGTCTGAGAAGTATGCTAGGGCTACCGAAATGAATGCCCACCTAATGATTGATAGGGCACCCGTCGAACAACCTGTACCTTCTGTGTAGGGGAATTAGACGCGCGCTGCCGTGGAGTCTTAAAGTGACCGACAGCAAAGGAACTTCAAATTGGGGCTCGACACCGGCTAGCAGCAGCAGTAGAAGTGTTCAACGTGTAGCTAGGTCCCTACTCCATCCACAGGCACCTGTAATTTCATGGATTTGGCCGACACTATGAGCTTGCCTCAGCACGGCTCGGTGATAGAGGAACAGGGAAGGTAGGCAAGGTTGGCCCGGCACTGTCGTGGCGGGACATGGCCGTCAACTCCAAGCATAAGCATGCATGGGCGAAGGGGAACAACGAGACATGCACAAGGCGCTTGGCCACAAGGCCATAACCCATAAGCCGACGACGGCTCAGTACTGCGCCGCAGTGGACGGCGCCGGCCAGGGGAGGCAACATCACAACATTGATGAGCCAAAGTGATGGCAAGAGCAGGCAGCACTCCCACACACGGTAAGGCGACGTGCGGGTAGAGCCAAATGTGGCCATGCGCTCATGGCACTGCACAAGCGAGCATGAAGCGGCAGGCAAACGTGACGGTGGGGCAGAGCGACTAGGCCTACCGTAGTACGTGACATGACTCAACGCGGGCAGTGACACGGCGCAACGGTGGCAGCGTACTGACCAGGACAGCAGGCACTGCGGCAACGATGGTGGTGGCCGAGCGGCCAGTGCGCGGCAATGGCGGTGCTGGTCCACGTGGTGGTGTGTGTGTGCATGCGTGCCAGGGCGCAGCAATGACGGCGCGGCCTGTAGTGCGAGGCCAATGGCAGGGCCAGCCAGTGCGGTGGCAGACGTGCGGGTGGGCGGCCAGGGTGTGGCAATGGCAGCAGCGCAGTGCACCAGTGCGGCGGTGCACGTGGGTGTGCCTGGGTGAGCGGCGACACCGACCGGGTCACGGTGATCGCGCCCAGACATCGAAACCGACCGGGAACATGCCTTGCACGCATTTTAAAGTTGCTACAAAAACCAACTCGAAGGTCTAGTAACTACACCACCTATTTTACGCTCTAGCTAGTATATCAGGCTACTAGAGGAAACCCTAAAACCATGCCACTACCTAATCCGATCGTTCTACAAAAATTGCCAAACTTTGCTTCGTCGATCCGTTTCTCGACTTAGGAATTTCAACCAAAACATGATCAGATTCGCGTCGAATTTGAGTTCCAAGCCATTCGATACACTAGCTAGCGAATCCCGTTCTCGACCACACATATTTCATCATCGCCTATGAAGCTCATGCTACAAACTTTACCAAAGTTTCGTATATGCGTTCCATAACATTTCCGTTCAATAAAAATTCATTTAGAACCCTAAGTAATACAACGCGACATGAAATATAACATGCGTTTCGTGTTTCAAATGAACATTTTAAGTTCCGTATATTGCTTTATACCCTACATTACACACATTTACACATAAGTATGATGTTCATGTAGTGTTTTAGCAAAAAGTTGTACAGTGTAACATCGAGGGTGTTACACGCACGCCCTCAGAGCACCCCGACAAGGATGCCACAAGGCAGCAGGCAACGCACCGCGGTCCCGGTGCATCAGTGTCTCGGCCACAACCGTGACGCACGCGACACCCTCGACGCCCGCAGACGTACCCACGATGACCCAAGAGAGGGAGCTAGCCACAGCTATCACCCTTGTTGTGGCAGACGCTACGATAGCGGTGAGGACCGAAGCTCGAGCCCCGGCCTGCTGGGGCCTCAGACCTTCGGCCGACACATCCTCAATGTTGTCTTCCCGCCAAGGTACCGACCACCAACCAACATCCTAAAATACTCTAGGGAAACGAACCCTGGACTATGGCTCGAGGACTATCGGCTGGCTTGCCAAGCCGGTGGAGCGAATAATGATGATTTCATTATCCGCAACCTTCCATTGTTCTTGGCCGATTTGTCACGAACATGGTTGGAACACCTTCCGTCCAACATAATCCAAAGTTGGGCGGACCTGAAAGAGATCTTCGTGGGGAACTTCCAGGGCACGTACAAGCGCCCTAGGAACCCATGGGATCTCAAGAACTACCGACAGAAGGCCGGAGAAACCCCGTGGGTACATTCGGTGCTTCTCCTGGTAGTGCAACGAGCTACCTAACATCACCGACGCCGATGTTATTGGAGCTTTCCTGTCTAGGACCACCTGCGAGTCCCTGGTTAACAAGCTAGGACGTAAAGGCCCATGAACCACCAAGGAGCTCCTCGACATTGCCACCAGCCACGCCTCGGGTGACGAGGTGGTCGGAGCGGTCTTCGACCGCCTCAAGGGCAAGGCAAAACGGGATGAGGACGTCGACGAAGGTGCCTCCAACCGTCCCATTAAGAAGAAGAACAAGCAGTGGTGTGAGGGCTCGCTCGTGGCTGCCACCGACCACAGGGGGGTCAGAAGCCCATGGAGGGCACCCCGAACAACTTTGAGAAGCTACTCGAGGGACCATGCCTAAACCATCCCTTCCCCGTTAAGCATATGTACAAGGACTGCGACCTCATGAAGCGGTTCTTGGCCGAAGGCTCCAACAAAGGAAAGCACGGGAAGGACCCCGACCCGACCACGGACGACGCTGAGGGGAAGGATGGCGGCTTTCCGACGCTGGATTGCTACCTCATGATCTTTGGAGGGTCGACAGCCTATGACTCCAAGCACCGTCAGAAGCTCGCGCGCCGCGAGGTCTATATGACCGAGCCGACCGCGCCTACCTTCCTCCGATGGTCGGAGTCTGCCATAACCTTCGATCGGACCGCCATATCAAGTCAATCAATAGAAGAGTGGAAGGTGGTGGAGACCGAAATTGAGATAGCCGATCCAGAGAATCCCACCGTGGCTGAAGAAGTGCTTCTTCAAAACAATGACATTGCTCTTAGTGCTATTCATGATGCTATTAATAAGAGAACATTTGAACAAATCAAGAACATTGAGATGGCTCATGAAACTTATAAGAAGTTGGAAGAATCATTTGAGGGCACCAAAGCAATAAAGGGTGCAAAGGCATACATTCTCAAGGAGAAATTTGCTAGCTTCAAGATGAAGGAAGATGATAATGTGCCGGATATGTTTCATCGGATGGAAGTGCTTGTCAATGATCTCAAAGCACTTGGTGAGAAGGTGGAAGACAAGGACTTCTTCCATAAGTTCTTGAGATGCTTACCCGCAAGATTTGGCATGTTGATCACCTTGCTTGTGAGGACCGATTTGGACACAATAACATCAAACCAAATCTTGGAAGATATCATGACCGATGATACTTATAGAGATGATGATGAGAAGGAAGAAAAGAACAAAGGGAAGAAGAAGAGTGTGGCATTCAAAGCCGGTTCATCATCCAAGGGCAAGGCCAAGCAAGATATATCAAGTGAAGATGATGGCTCATGGGATGATGATGATGATGAGAAGATGGCTCTCTTTGTCAAGAGATTTGGTAAGTTCATGGTGAAGAAGAGCTACCGTGCTAGAAGAAAGAAGTCTTCATCCAAGAATAAGAAAAAGTCAAGAAGATACTTCAAGTGTGGAAGCAATGATCATCTTGTTGCTCAATGCCCATACAATAGCGACAATGATGATGATAAGAAGAGCAAGAAGAAAGACAAGAAGGAGAAGAAGAACAAGATTACCTTGAAGAAGAAGAATGATGGTTCATATGTGGTCACTTGGGATAGTGATGATGATAATAGTAATGATGACAAGACTAAAAAAAAAGCTCTTGCAAACCTTGTTATTAATAAAAAGTCTTTTTCTCTTCGACGCTCCATCGGGCCACCCAGTTAGACCTCCCTCTCGGCATGAAACATCCCTGTTAAAGCACAAAATCTACGCTTGTCTATGCGTGGGATCGACGCTGTTTGAACACCTAACCAGCCCGGTCCATACGAAACCAACGTAGCAACCACGTGCAGCCATCGTTTCAAGCGAATAGAAAAAAACGAAAAAGGCCCGCGGCCCATGATCGAAACACGGCCCCCGCGGCCCAACAGCCCACTCCCTAGGTCGCTAACACACCGCGTATGTCTCCCTTGCCGACGTCGGCGAGGAGGAAAGGAAAACACTGGTCAACGGCCACCAAGAGCGACGCCGTCGACGGCGTTTCCATAGGCGCTCAGCTCGACGCTGCAATCCCGTGGCGTCATCGGCGCAGAAGAACGGATCCTTCCCGGCGCTATTACCTCGGTAGGTACACAGCGGACACAGTACCCCCTCTCTCCTTTATTATTCCTCTTCAGATCTATACTGGCCTCAGCATTGTTTCCCTATACTTGATCTCCCTTATTTTCCACAGATCCATATTAGACTGTCTCCAACAAAAACAACCCAATCACAATACCCATTCAATAATATAGGTCACGTGTAAGGGTCACGGACCAAAATCTCGTCTTCTCCAACACGATACCCATTCAATCATTCATTCAAGGGTCCGTTTGGTAGAGCTCCGGCTCCAGCCAAAACAGCTTCAGTTGTAGCTTTATCAGGGGAGCAGATTCACTTGAGGAGCTGAAACAGTTTTTTGGACCGTTTGGCAAAACAGCTTCTCTCCTGGGTTAGAAAGGGTAAAATCTCCATAATACCCTTATTTATTTTCTTTTCCTTTTTTCTTTCTCTTTTCTCTTTCCTTTTCTTTCTCTGTCTTATCTTCTCCAATCTCCACCGCACATTTTCTTTCTCTGCCTTCTCCACCGCACATTCTTCTCCATCAGATGGACGCCCTGCCCGCATGGCCGCATGGCTGCAGCTTGACGCGATGACACCCCCGCGATCCGATGCCTCAACGCACTGCGCAGCCATGGCGCCCCTGCGCACGTGCCCTGCGCTCCAACGAGCGCGCCGCCTCCACCACTCTCCGCGCGGCCGTGCCGTCGTCCCTCCCCACGCCGGCCTTGCCTTCCCACGGGGCAGACTTGACCATGGGCGTGATGGGGTCTACCAGATCGAGACGGAGCTGGGAGAAGCAGGTATTTTTGGCTCCTCTTCTCTCTCCTAGCTCGTCTCAGCGGAAATCGCGGAGCTTCTTCCCAGGAGCTGAACGGTGCGGAGGCGTTTGGTTGACGGAGCTGTAAAACGGCTCCCGAAGCCATTCTTGGAGCCGTGCCAAACGGCCCCCAAGTGAAGCAACCAGCACTCTCCACTGTGACTCCGTGAGCTGCCTGCTTGCCCAGCTCAGCCGCACCAGCTCAGCAATCATGGCTTGCCTAGGCCTACTCCTCGCTGCCGCCGCAGCGGCGTTCCTGGCCGTCGCGGCCGCGTCGCCGGTGGCCAGCGCCTTCATCCGCAGGTCGCGCGACGCAGTACCCGTCGGTGTGCGAGCAGAGCCTGGCGTCGTACGGGGGCTCCCCGCCGCCGCGGAGCCCGCGGGAGCTGGCGCGCGCCGCGCTGTCGGTGAGCGCGGACCGCGCGCGCCGCGTCCGCGTATGTGGGCCACCTGTGCGGTGGATCCGGCGCCGACGCAAAGGGCGCGAAGAAGGGGTCTGGGTCGCGGCCGGCGGCGGCGGCGGGCCCCTTGCGCGACTGCCTGGAGAACCTAGCGGACAGCGTGGGCCACCTCCGAGACGCGGCGTAGGAGATCCAGGCCAACCTCCACCGACGGTGCGGACGCAACCTCCACCGCGCGGAGCTTCCACGTGCAGGCGCGCCTCGCTGTCGTCGCCGTTACAGTGTTTTGCGTCGGGGAGACAGACGATCCTTTTTTGCCTACCCACCCACCTGGTACGCAAAATGGGGGCTTGGTTTGCATCCTCTGTTGGCACCGTGTTTTCGATACGTAAAACACTATGCATAACGGATTTTGCGTTTAGGTGCCCCTCTGCCTACGCTGTTGGAGACACTCTTAGTACGGTCCGTTTTCCTGCTATGCTTTGCTCTGCAAATACCTACGAACCAACCGTTGAAGCCATCAGCAGCTGACAACCAGACCACACCCGGTCCCGTGAAAAATATTGTTCTGACTGAAATGGTGCGAGAGAAAAATACTACCGAACAAGTCGGATTTAAGGTGAGCCGAACGGGGCCGAGCAATAGTAGCGTCCATTTCTAAATCGCTGTGTCAACGTCCATTATCATTTTCCCAGTGCCTAACCAGCACGTACACACAGATTTTCTTGATTGGCACATAAACATGTCCACATTCGTACCCAGACATCTCACGCAGACATTGGCACCGATTAATATTCCTTATACATTCATTTCTTTCAGTTTGTACGCAGGCCAGACAGTCAGCCCTTCTGCCACTGCCATCAAGGCAACACCGATTTGGAAAACCCCATGGAAGCACAGCAAGGTAACGATATACATGCACATGGTTTGCATCTGCATCATATCCATTGTATCCATTGCCACCAAACGCCACTGAACTCATAGAGGCAGAACAACATACAGAGACATCGCCACCAAGAAGAGGTAAGCAACGCTGAAAAACACAGCCTCATTGTTCAAGACAGATACACATTTGGGCTATTAACACCGTTCCTTCAACATTACCAGGACACTCAACGATGCATCCCTCTGACTGGAGAGAATATATTGAACAAGTATTCATGGGTAACAGGTCTATGACATAGTAGCTCTAACACACAGCCCTCTTTATATATACCCCTAACATATCACGTTTGTCGCCCAGAAGAAGACGATGACGCCACGGCCCGGCTTCGAGGTATGCTGTCTAAGTAATGACTCACCGAATCTCCACATCAACATCGTCATTTGCTACTTGGTTCGCCAAAAAAGGTGATAGCCTAACCCCTACAGCACCGTTTTGCAGGCAACACAACACAAAATCATGGAGACTCAGGTCATACAATTGATTAGTTTTGCTAATGAATGCAATGGAGTTGCATACTGTTTGTATTTTTTATTTTTAATCTCTTTCTTTTTTCTTTCTTATTTCTTTCCCATGACGACTAGGAACGGGCAAATCAAGAATTTCATTTCGAATTCCTCCTCCTTTTTTATTTTTTATATTCAAATATCCGTCTTCCACACAAAGACATACCATTCCTCTTCCATGCCTCTGCGTACATTACATTTTTCCCTACATCAGCAGGTTCAACCGACTGGGGGCCATCATCCCCATTAACTATTACTACGGCGCAGGTTAGTCACAGCTTTGACCTCAACAAAAACTCCATTTATCCAGCCACAAAAATATATTATACTACAACATCTGCTCGAATTCCTTCAACAGGCCCAGCAGGCGCTACATGAACTTGGCTCCACATGGACCATGTTCTCCCGCGCTCTCTCCCATAATATGGAAAATGAACCCTCACGTGCAACGCATCGCCACTGCATCATCTGTATCATATACGTACCTATATGTGATATCTACATCCTGTACAGTCACTTATCCCATATTAGCCTGCTTATGTGCATCATCGAATATGTATATGACCCACCGACGTCGTCTTTCCAGTTCTGACAATTCTTAGCTAACCTATTCGACCTCTCCGTGTGCTTGTGTCACTGCACCTCTTTCATAACCATCGTTGCTGCGCCAACACCTCGTTTGGGCTGGTTTCCATGGCTGAAAATATCATTGGCTGGTTTGATGTGGGAGAAAAATATTGTTCGTTGGCTGATAAAACATGACTTATAAGCCAAATACTATCAAGCGAACAGGCTGCAAAAACCAGAATGCAAATTTGCGTCCACGTGCAAATGCACGCGCCTCATACTAGTATCACACCTACAATCTAGTGTTCTTTGGACCAAAATTTTATAGTCTGAGTATGATATTAATTAAATGGCAAGTCGAAAAGACAAGCACTTTTTGTTGCATGAAGCTTCAGCTTGTTGTAAAGGTCCCAAAGCAGCTCAAATGGGTTTTAACTTTTAAATGGAAAGTTAGGAGGAAGCAAGGAGGCCAGACTTAGGAAACAGAAACACCGATTTGGGAACTGTAGTTTAGCTATTCCATTGCCCGCTTTATGTGATGTTTAATGAGCAGAGTAAGGGCATGTTTGGATTAGCTTTGGATTCTTAAAAACCAGTTTTTGCCTCTATTTTCTGAGCAAAAACTGGGGGTGTTTGGATCCCCTAGTTTTTAAGAATCTGGCTTCATTTATTGCTCTATATGTCACAAAAACTAGCAAAAGTTGTGTATTAACAGCTTCCTAGTTTTTAAGAATCCGACAAAAACTGGCAGCAAAAACTAGAGATGTTTGGATCACACATAATTTCTAAAAGTCAGATTCTTAAAAACTAGCAAAAACTAGAGGGATCAAACAGAGCCTAATGCGGCTGTTCTAGAGGTATGGGATGGAGACAGCTTGATGCTGACTTTTAAAAGAAATGTGTCTAATAATAATGATGAGTTGATGAATGTGTGGTTTGAGTTACTCAGGATCGCGGAAAGTCTTGAGTTGTGTGATGATCGAGACTCCATTATTTGAAGTTTTGAGCCATTTATGGAAGTTATTCGGTGCAATCCTTTACTACCTCTATCATCAAATAAATCAATTTCTAGAATTCGTGCCAGTTTTTAAGTTTGGCTAATTTTATAAAAAAAAGTAATAACATCTATGACATAAAATTAGCATATTATGAAAATATATTCTATGGTAAATCTAATGATACTTGATATCATAAGGCCCTATTTGGATTATGGGGCTAAAGTTTAGCCTACGTCTTTTAGTCATCTTTTAGCCCTCATGAATCCAAACATGAGGGCTAAAAGTGTGGGCTAAACTTAGATGCAAGCAGGGCCTAAATCTTGATGTTTTTTTTCCTACAAATTCAATTAAAAGTGTGAGGCAACTTCAGAAATATATTTATTTAGGGACAGATGGGGCATGTACGTATCAATTCGAGAGATGTGGCCACTATGGTCTTTTTTTTTTAAAGATTGTAACGTGTGTAGAAAGCCGTGCTTCCGTAGTACAAGGTCAGGTCATCGTCGAGTTGGTCGTGAAGCGACAATAGTTGTGAGGTGGGTGACTACTACGTTCCTTGTGTACGTCTTGGATGGTGGATGGTGAACTACACAAAGTTCTTACTGTTTAGAAGTGTCACTTTTAGTTGCTAGCTATGTTAGGGCCTTGTTTAGATTGCAAGTTTTTTCACTCTCTCTTTCCATCACATCAAATCCTTGGACATATGCATGGAGTATTAAATGTAGATAAAAAAAATAACTAATTACACAGTTTGATTGTAAATTACGAGACGAATCTTTTGAGCCTAGTTAGACTATGATTGGACAATAATTGTCAAATACAAACGAAAGTGCTACAGTGCCAAGTACTGATTCCTAACTCCCATCTAAACAAGGCCTAGCTTTACTACGTATTAAGTTTCGTTGCACAGACACATTTGCTAGTACTACTGCCACGTAGTACCAGCTGGTAGAGTAGTAATAATAATAAGTCTAGTACGGGTCAGCGAATTTTATAGGCCTTCAGACACTATAGGCAGTACAAAAATTAACCTAATTAAGCCCATGGGCTGAATTGAAGGCCGTGTGCATCTGTAACTTGTAATGGGCTGGGTTTTAGGTCCATGAGTTCGCTCTGGGCAGGTTTTATACCATATAAAAATCTTATAGCAAGAATACATAGCCGTAAAATTTCTTATAAATCTACTATCTACTACCACATAAAAAGAGAGAGGCGGTTTTGTGCACTTGGTGTGCGCGTCCGGCCCCAGAGGCTACGGTCATGTTCGCGCTCTACTAGAAAAATACGGACGTGTGTACGCCGGTTTCGTCCATCCAAATCCAATCCAAACAAAGAAAACGTGTGTGAACTACTTGCTAGGCCAACCAACGTCCGAACAGCACCCACACAGGCACACAGCGCACGCGAGGTCGCAGCACCTGCGTCCAATTTTGACGCGCGCTCCTGCTTCCTTGCCGCTGCAGCCTGGACTCCACCATGCACGCGCTCGCACCGTTGTCTGCGCACAAGAACTTCGACTTGGATACGCTCCTGCACGCGAACTCCGACTCGGATAGGCTCCCGCGCGTGCCTTGACAAAAATCCTAAAATCCGATGTACCGATCTGTGCGTTGCACCGAGTCACCATTTACTAAACCTCAGTATTTGTACGCAGACGCGGACACGGACATATGAGCTCTGACATTCATCCAACAACAGTTGGTGCGCGCGCCTCCGTCCAAAAATTCCGAGTGCAGCCACGAAACCGCGGGGCCCACCTTCCTCTGTTCCCGAGTCTAATACGTGTACACGTACGTGATGACCGGTACACGTACGTGATAACCGATGACGTGTCCTTTTAGATTCAGTGTCCGGATCAAAGACCGACGGGACAATGCTGCTCCGTACTCAACGCTACGCGCGTATCCGCAGCCCTCGCCTGCTCGGCCTCATGTATGCCTAAAATGGTGCGCTAGAAAGGAAAAGAGAGCGAGAGATGCCAACAGTTCAGAGCAACACGGGCTCGGTGTATACCCGTACACTGTTCGCTCGTGTTTTTCTTTAAACCATCCGTTTTTTTTTATCTGGAACAGTGTTTTCTTCTCGTAAATTCCTGTAGATTCATTCAGATTCCTCCAAATTTCTTCAAAATTCCTCCAAACGAACGGAGCCAACAAATAGCAAATAATACTTTTTAACTGGCTTTTTAGCGAAGCCAACGGGACCGTGCGCCGGCCGCCGCTGTTAAAACGTACCCCCACCAAACGGAGAGAGGCCGAGCGCCATTACGCAATGAAGCACTCGCATTGCCTCCGTTTGCTTTTGTTGGTCTCCATCCTTGTGGCCTCGTCGGCCGTCACCGTGTCGTCTAACAAAGAGACGACATGGGAGAAGGCCGGGAAGGCGGCGAGGGCGCCGGTGCAGCTGGCCGACGAGGCCTTCCTCGCCCGCCTCTGCGACCGCGAGCAGCAGCGCGGGCGGCCACCGCGGATCCTCCGCCCTTGGTGCACGCAGCTTCACGCCAGGCGCCAAGGCGCCCACCAGTACCACCACCTGCCGACGCTGCCGCCCAGCCGCGACGACGAGCAGATAGACCCGCGCTACGAGGTGTCCAAGCGGCTCGTGCCGAGCGGGCCTAACAGGCTGCACAACTGATGATCGCGCGACGACGACGCGCGCCCGACCGTCAGGCGTCAGGTTTTCCTTGCTAGCTTTGCTTTAGTCAGTTCGTTCGAGTTCGAGCCTAGCTTGCTTGCTGCAGGGAGTCGCACGCATGCGGGCAAGGCTTGGTGGTCGTGGATGCATCTTGCATTGTCCTCTGGTTCGCTCAGAGAATTGGAGAAGATAACCGCGAGACGAGACGACCAGAGAATCAGAGACGCTTGGCAGGGGCTGACAGAGGAGGATGAACACATTTAGGCATATTGCTTGCATCTTCAATTCATTATAACTTATAAGTAGATGTCGCATTCAGGCTCCTTTTGTAGTGCATCATGTACCCTCCATATTTCTAGTTTGATTGGTTCTTTGTTTGAGCTTGCATTGCCGTTAAGGTTAAGTACTGTTCGCTTCGTTGAAAAGTTATGCTGAAAAGTATTGTTCGTTGATTTACTGTGAGAAAAAACAATGTACCATGACTGATAAGTTCAAGCGAACAGGGCTCAGGTTAAGTTTTTGGCCTATTCGCTTCGCTGAAAAGCAGTGGTGAATCTAGGATTTCAGATCAAGGTATGTTGTCAAAAAAAAATTATATATAAATCGGTAAAATCATTTGACAATTCGGTAACAATTATGAAATTTGCAATGTAATTCGGCATATATACACTAAATAACATGATAAGTTTTAAATTTGAAGATTAAGTTGAAAAACATCCACAACATTGCAATATGAATAGTTCAGGCATCATAATGATAGCTCCAAATATATGCATAAAAGAGAGTAAGAGACTTACAATACTACTTATCTGACTTTTTGTCCGACGCTTTCTATGGGACATGAATGCGTTGATGATATCACTTTCTTCCAGCCAATTATTAAAAATGAATGCAATATCTCCATCTCTCTTGATAACTACATAATTATTAAAAACACAATACCAAACAATTAAACAAATTGTAAGTGCACGGATTGAATCCTCAATCCTCATATGTGATGACACAAACACTCACATGATACTAAATTGTTGATCAATTTCTGTTGTATCTGATGTTGAGCAAATCTCCGACCTCACTGCATATCATTGATGACTGGATAATATTAGCCATGGATATAAACATGATCTTTCTATAGAAAGATGAATAGTAAAAAAAGAGATTGATTCTCACCGCGGTGGCTCAGGCAGTCAGACTATATATGCACGTTAATCGTGCACGCGCATCAGGCCGATCCTCCATGTCACGTACTCAGCAGTCGGCGTCGCGAAGATTCAAGCCTCGAGACAGCGGCCAGCGGGCGAGACTCTAATCTACGATACTAGTAGACCAGTAGGAAGTCGAGACGTCGGCAGTAAGGAACTGCGCGATCTAAGGACTGAACCTTGACTTTTCGAATTTCCGCCTGGCGTTCTTATGGCCGCGTGGGCAGGACCTAGGCTTCCCGTCCATATGGCCGCGTGGGCCTAGAAATAGGAAAGTTCATCATCTCTCAGCAAGGTGCAGCTGCAGCGTTCATTTTTCATGGTGCAGATACGGTCTTTTTTGTTTTTTTACAAATACAGATGTATATACATGAAAGCTATTGCTGGATCTGCAGGGCATGCCAGTGCATACCTGGCATACCCTGTAGCTCCGCCCCTACTGAAAAGTTATGCTGAAAAGTACTATTCGCTGATCTGTTATGAGAGAAAAACATCGTAGCATGCCCAGGCTGATAAGTTATCTCTGAGCGCTCAATCCGCTCATTGGACATGTGAGTTTCTGTGTTTGTTTAACTGTTGCTGAAAAGGCGAGGTAATGTTCTCCGATAGCTCGGACAGTGGGGCACTGCTAAGCTAATGAGGTCCAGCTCTTCCTGTGATGAAAAAGTGGAGCAGGCGAAATAACTTCCCACAGACATTTTGCCTTCGTACTAACTGCATTTATTTAATTTAACTCCACCGTAGAGATTGCGTCCGTCCCCTTCGGCTCAGTGGCGCGTATGCAGTTTGTAAATGGTAGCCGGCTGAATTTCAAAGGCAGAAGATTTGGTCCAAAATTGCGATAAAGTGCTTACGCAGAGTTCTATCACAGATGGAAGAGATGCTTCTATGCAAATTATCTGCTAAGAAAGAGTATTAATCCGAGATAAATAAATATATAGTATTTTCGATCGTGAGGTGATTTCACCTGCATCCCTTTTTCTGTGAGTTTGTCAGTCTATTTAACTCGTTCAGCATTCGCCGAACCATGACCCATGAGATCAGCTGGACAGGTCCTGGTCGACAGTTCGACACTTCCATAAGTTTGGTCATAATGACGGTACTGGCTGAACTGAATGGTGATGACATTTTATTCAGGTGTACTAGGTTCAGCACTTTCCAGCTCAACTCAGTCAGGAAAACCTGCTGCCCAATAAAATGAACTGTGTCTTCAGAAACCACTTCAGCCCTTGTTTAGTTGTAGGAATTTGGATTTTGGGTTACTGTAGCACGTTCGTTTTTATTTGGTAAATAGTGTTCAAACATGGACTAATTAGGCTCAAAACGTTCGTCTCGCAATTTCCCACCAAACTGTGCAATTAGTTTTTCTTTTCGTCTACATTTAATGCTCCATGCACGGGCCGCAAACATTCGATGTGACAGATACTGTAGCAACTTTTTGGAAGTTATGGTGAAACTAAACAAGGGCTCAGTACTTCCCTGCATCTGCAGGGGGTGCAAAACTGAAAGCATCCCGATCTCCGTACTCCGTTTTCGGAACGAAAATACAAGCCATGGTATGGCTACTATCTAAGGTAGAGATACTAGGCCAGGTTCAAGTGCGTGCCAAGAACATTTTAAAACACTGTATAGAGGGTAAACGACTTAGAATTTGAAAGTTTGCATATATCAATCTCAACGGATTTTGAGCACTAAATTCAGAAGTCGCTTACGGTTGTTTTTCAAAATAAAAAGAAAGAAAATGTAGGAAAGACCAGTCCAGCCCCATAAGAAGAAAAAGTCTATTTTACCTCATCGTTGTGCTCCGAATTTTCCTCTCAAACTCTAAAACCATCTTAACACCGCCTCAAACTTTGAAAAAAAATGCAAATGACCTCCTTGCCCTGGATTGAAGTGGTTTTGAAGGCGGTTTCATCCTTGTCTTAGTTAATAACAATCCGGCAAATACTTAATAATATTTTTAAACCACAAAAAAAATCTCTAGGCTTCTAAAAATTTATGAGAAAAAAATCTTAGAAATAGATTGGGATATGAAAAAAAAACCAAATAATATTTGGAGCTCGTAAATATATCTATACTATTAAAAATAGATGTAGCTACAGAGAAATGGGAAAAGGTATAAAAAAATCTGGTAACTACCAAAATACTTTGATCAATGTCTAAATGTGTTATAAAAACTTTCCATATAAAAAAAAACGAGATGCTAAATACATTCATGCTTGTTGTGTATTATGCTTTTGTTTTAGAAAGTTTTGAAATACATTTAGACAACAATTATAATGTTTTGATAAATTTTCTAGTTTTTTCTGACATTTTTCTATTTTCTTAGAGATAAATCTATTTTTTTAAATAGATATTTTCACAAGCTCTCAAATACTATATTTAGAAGTTTCATATCCCAACCTATCTCTAGGAATTTTATTGAAACTTTTATAAGCTTAGAGATATTTTTCGTTATTCAAAA
Organism: Miscanthus floridulus; assembly: GCF_019320115.1. Taxonomy (NCBI): domain Eukaryota; kingdom Viridiplantae; phylum Streptophyta; class Magnoliopsida; order Poales; family Poaceae; genus Miscanthus; species Miscanthus floridulus. The sequence continues at coordinate 119,985,900 of NC_089584.1, forward strand.
CCTTATCACATATTTATAAAAAAAAGTTCTAAAAAAAGGACGAAATCACCTTCAATACTACTTCAAACTAGGACAAGGAGGTAATTTAAAGGTTTTGAGAGCTAGAGGGTAAAGATGTTTGATTTCATATAGTTTGAGAAAAAAATCAGTTTTTTTGGATAGAGAAACAAATCAAATGATAATTTGAGAGGTAAAATTGATTTTTGCCTCACAGAGTAGGCTTGCAGCCGCGGTCGCTGTTCTAGCTGCAGTTTTTTGAGAAACACCACCCTCTTTATTGATTGAGTTGGTCATACGAAATACAAACGCCCTCGGGTGGGTCAAAAAGCCAGACATTTTACAAAAAGAGCTAGATTATCAGCATCGACATTTGAATTTCTACTCTCATGAGCAAAATCAACATAAATAAATCACGAACCCTAGCCCTAATCTCTTTCACAACTTAGCCATACGGACCCATTTCTTCTTCTCAGAGACTCCTAATAACATTAGCACTGTCTGAAGCTAACCGGAAGGACCGCAACTAACACCCCAATTACATCGCAAAAAAAAAAAATTTAACACCCCAATTATCACTTTTTTAATAAATTTGACTGGGAATGCCCCGATTGTCACCTATTCGGCCTTGTCCATCAGAGGCCGTGGCCCAACTCATGAAACTAAACGAAACGGCCCTTCAGCTCCGGTTCTTGCGGTGCGGGCCTTCCCTGAGAGCTGGGTCCCGCCCCATATGCTTCCTCTCCAAGTCCAGAGGGAGAGTGGTACGGCGGGGTCGCGAAGCTTGGCGGCTGCAACTCGCCTGCCTGATGGGGCGGCTTCGCGCGTGCTGCCGTCTCCGCCGCTTCCTCGGGCCGCCGCCGCCGCCACAAGCGCCGCCACCGGGCCAACCTCTGGCTCGCGGGTCCAATGCTGGCGCGGCTCACTTACCGCCTTTCTCGAGGCTTTTCTCATCAGCTTCGGCGGCCGCGGCCATCGCGCCCCACGACGCACGCGACTCGGGCCTCGGCGGCTCGGCGTACTGGGCTTGGATTCGCGCGGCGACCGAGTCGGCCCCGGCGCCCTCGCCGCCACAGGAGGAGGAGGACGAGGGCCCGGCACGCTACATCCCCGTCAAGGCCTACTTCCTCTCCACCAGGTAAGCACGCAGCGCCGCTCCCGCGCTTGCTCGATAGGCGTTTGATGATTTATCAACGAGGAAACATTGGGTGCTACCGTGCTATTCTGAAGAGATGCCGATGCCCAATTGGCGCTGCGAACTAAAATGACGTGTTTTCAATTTTTCCTCCTCGCCGTGGCAGCATTGATCTGAAGAGCATGCAAGCGGAGCACGGAAATGATATCGTACCTCCGTCGACCCGTTCGCTTAATTACATTGCACTTCGGTACTCCGAGTTCCCACCTGAGATTATGGTTAGTGATTACAGTTTAGCATCACTTTGTTGGAAGTCCCGACATTCAAAATTAACAAATCTCTGGCACGTTTGGACCAGTCAGCATTGACGTATGCTTTCCTCCTGGTTTTGGTTGATATTTATGCAGAACATTGGAGTGAAGGACAATAGATTTTGCTATCGCTATGTGGTTGTTTTTCAGTATGGTTCTGCTGTGCTTTTCAACATTGCGGATCATGAAGCCGAGTACTATCTTGATATAATTAGGAAGCATGCTTCAGGATGGCTTCCAGAGATGAGAAAAGATGGTATGACCACTGCTAAACTGTTTCTGTTTACTGCTTTTTACTTGCCTCCATTTTTGTGTTCCTTGATAATATTTGCATTAACAGACAACAGTACAATTGCCTTCTGTTATATTCAAAGATGCTATTTGTTAACTGTGTAGAACTCAACTTAAAGAGAATCATCGCACGCCTAGGCCATGTATTGTGTGCATTTTTGTTTAGCAGAAATAAGTTGCCACTGTTTTTTGTCCACTGTGACTGAGCTTTGGCATATGCCCCTTGGAATTGCGTTGTTTGACTCATCGTAAAGATGCAGGTTTAGAGTAAAACCTACATCTACTGATGCCATCTGATTTGCATGAACAGATTATGCAGTGGTCGAGAAACCATCCTTGACAACATGGATGAAAGGAGGTCTTGACTATATAGTTCTTAAAAGTTTAGACACAGACGGGATTCGCATAATTTCAAGTGTTCTTGGTCAAAGTATCGCCCTTGATCATTATATTCGGCAGGTACTGATATTGTGCGAAGTTGATGAACTTATGTGTTGTGGCAGTATCATTAAAGCTTTGTCTAGAAGTTCTAAACTTCAAAAATTCCAATTTTGATAGGTCGATGATATGGTTGAGGAATTCACTGAAATTAATCGTGTCATGGAAAAAACTGGCAACTTCACCATGCAAAGAAAAAAACTCTTTCAACTTGTGGGCAAGGCTAATTCTAATCTTGCAGATGTTATCATCAGACTTGGTCTTTTTGACAGGTATGTCTACTACACTTAAGTACTATACTTTCTATTTAGGATGGTTCCATTTCTCGAACAGCATATGTTAAGTTAAATAATATGGATCAAAGAATGTGCCAATCCCATGTGGAGGATTGTGAAGGTGTGTCATTCAAGTTGCTAGACATTGCACATCTATAAGCCACTGTTATCCATACATTTGATATTCCCTTTTGGAAAAGAAGGGTTCACATGGGGTTTATGCTGTTTGTTTGGAATTTCTTCCAGTGCTTTGAACAAATGTTGATGGTTTTGATCGTTGTACTAAGAATTTGGACATTACTATCTCACTGTACTCACTATTTTTAAAAGTATTGTGCTTGCTATTCTTGGAGATTACCATATTCTTGTTGGCTTTGTTGCATGCACCCCATGTTTCTGCCTTGACTCACTTGTTGCTTTTATAGTGCAATTTCGCTTCTGGATCCCTGCTTATATTTTTTTTTCTTTTTTTGCTGCTGAATACATCCACCTTCTGTCATTTGACCGTGATTCTTGTATAGGTCGGAAATTGCTTGGAAAAATGCAAATTATGCACAAATTCTAGAGTATCTTCGGGAGGAATATGAACTCAATCAGCGTTTTGGAAGCCTTGACTTCAAACTGAAATTTGTGGAGGTAGTGCCTTGTGTATTCATTCTCCTAGATAGTGCAAAAGTTGGCTTCTTTATCTTTTTTGAGTTTTCATTTGTGCTTACAATTTATTATTGTAACAGCACAACATTCATTTTCTTCAAGAGGTCCTCCAAAATAGACGGTCCGATCTGCTGGAGTGGGGTGTCATAATCCTGCTAATTATTGAGATTGCCATCTCATTATATGAAATTGTCAAGGACTCCATGATCTCTTAGAGCTCTCTTATTCAACAGATCAACACCACACTTATCCATCCTCGACTCAAAACCCATCATCCTGTTATGCTAACTCCAGGTCTTCCTGTTTAACAAAAAAAAGGAAAAGAAAGGCCCCAGCTCCATCTTTCCTGACGCTCCATCTCCACCCTTTTGATTTCTAACCTTAGATGAAGGCAAGTTGGGAATGCTCCAAGGCGTTATGTCTTCTGACCATTGCATCTTTGAGTTTCTTTATCCTTTAATTCCAACTCACTCCTAACGAGAAGAAGTTTGTCCAATTTTCCTATGCCCAATGAGATCCCGGGCTGCCAGGGTTTTCAAATTTGAGCAGAGTACTAGTTTTCCTTTCAATCTTCATGCCAGGTGTTCCTGGTACATGTTCTTGTCTTGGTTCCACTTTTTAATATCGTCATGGGACTGTTAGGTCCAATTTTTGGCAAGGCTGAAGCCAGTTAGCTGGCTACTGGACCTGATGTAAAGACCATGAAAGCTTTTATCAAATGGCTTTATAATTTGTACAAATATTTAGCGCGGGGAGGTTCCCTTTGAGTTATAAGCATACTAAATTGCACGTTTTATTTTGCGTGGTAACTAAACGTACCGAAGAGTGACTATGTCAAGGTTGGTTCACTATGATGTTAAACGCTCTGTACACCCATGGCGCCACAGTTTTGTATTTAAGTCTTGTTTCACAGTATTAACTTATAAACGTAGCTTGTTTCAAAAAAAGAAAACTTATAAGCGTAGCTGCCTCAGATTCATTTTGTTTATTTTCCTTAATATAAATATTATTACATGTGTTGGGTTGATGCCGAAACGTCAGAAGATGTGTGGTTAGTTACTGGTAAGTATGTGTGGCTACTGCAATGCAGGAACAGGTCATGGAAACGTTTGTAGTATAACCAGCGCGACAGTTCGTCACGGCTCATTTTCTCGATTATTTCCTTCCACACGGCTACACTATGCTGTTAGAAATGGGCAGTAATAGCAAACTGGCAGTCCAGTGTGCGCTCCTGGACGTTTAGACCCGAAACGGTAACCGCCTGACCACCGCCCAGCCCAGCGAGGCAGCGAGAGCCGCACACCAAACCCCGGCCGCCGCACCTGCACTGGCGCTTGACGCGTGGGGCGCCGGCGACGACGCGGGCGGCGCCTGGACGAGCACGGAGACCTTCATGCCATTCCAGCAGTAGCCGCGGCTGCAGATGAAGTAGAACCGGCCCGTCTGGTTGAGCTGGAAGACGAAGTTGTGGCCGCGGCTGTAGCTGAGGATGGGGCTGCTGGCGTCGCACGCCGCGTACGCCGTCTGGTTCACCTGCACCACGTCGTACTTGCCCTTCTCGTACTTGAATTCTGCAAGCAAACGCCTTCAATTCTTTTTACCAAAAGCTAGATCTCGATCACACGGGCGGCTTGATGGCTAACTCTTGAGTGTGCAGAGGTAGAAAGGGGAGAATGGTACCGAGCCAGTCGCCGACGTGGAACTGCTGCTGGTCCGCCCAGCCTGTATAGTTGACGTTGGGTTCCCAGCGTTGTTTCCTGCCTCCGACGACGAAGCTTTCCGCGAGGGACGGCGCCGGTGTCGCCGCGAAGAGGAGGAGCACCACGAGGAGGAGGCGCGTCGCGGTAGCCATTTCTTGGATGTGTCGAAATGAAGACAGGAAGCGGCGGCGGAGGGGTGGTTTTCTTGAACTTTTGGGAACTGTATTTATGAATAGAATCGGGGTGTGTGTGTTCTCTTCGTTCTCAAAACATTGAATTGATTTTGTTGTCCTGGATATTCTCATATTAAATGCATTGCATTTTCGGCGCTTATGAAACCACTCTCTACCCGGTGGCGGCCGTCGGCCAGGTTGGTAACCGAGTGGTTATCTAGCAGTAGCAGCAGTACTCAGCCGAAATGCGTGATGTTACTAGGGCCGCAGGACGACGGATCAAACTGGCATATGCAGCACGAACACACCTGGGGCGTTTGCTCTGCGTTTTTTTTTTTGAAGAATGCTCTGCGTTCATGTAATCATGGTAAATGAATTTCGGGTGACCTGGGCTGGGCCTGCCGGCCTTCAGCTTGTTCGGGAGGCCGTATCGTATCGTGGATTATTTACTGCTGGCTGGTTTGGTGTGAGAGAAAAACACTGTTTCCAGCTGAAAATTTACGATCGTTTACGAGCCAGCGAACAGGCTGCTGGGTCCGCATATGCCGTATGCGAGATCAAACTTCTTTCTTTCTTTCTTTTGTTACGATGCGAGCAAACTTCTGATTTGCTTGGAAGCGACTCCTCGGGCTGAAATTTGATCGAGTCAACTCCTCGCGGATCGCCAGTGAGTCGGCACGAATCGGTTTCCAGTGTGCTTCTAGGCAACCTTTAACAGTCCATGCAATTTTAATACCCTTTAACTAGGACAACTCAGATAGCCCGTATAAATTCAGCTTAACATTTTGCTTATACTTAGAAAAAAGAAAAGAAAAGGAGATGAAAGAACCATACTATACTAGGTTGGGCTAGATTACGAGGTCCGCTCGTTGGGCCCACCAACAGTCCAACACGCCAATATGTTGTGCTCCTGCAGTCCTACCACCTGGTCACTTGCACCAACCTTCGTCAATAGATACGATCATTGCATATAATCAATAATACTAGGCTGAAATTAGCCCAATTATTAAGAGAGATAGGATATGCAATGCGTACAAACAAAAACACCAATAAGTATACCAAACCTCATATTGTTTCGTCATGGCCACCGTTGGCCAATTAATAAGATGGGAAGTCCTATGTCTTCAAAGGCAACGAGCCATATGGGAGTTTAGCATATGTTGCTAACCCATTTAGGGAAATTTATGAAAAGAGGAGTAGATATGAATGGAGGCTAAGCATGTCTTAATCAGAACCAGCTTGCCCCCATGTGACACCGAAGCACATGAGAAACCACCTGTATTTGCTCAGACTCTAGATTCATGGGATCACCTAACTTTTCTTGACCGAAATCCTCTCAAAGAGTTGTATTTCAAGTTCCTAAGTTTGTCTACGTACATGGGACTCTAATAAAGCTACAGTGTCATGAGGTACTTGTGTTTGTTAATGGAGTTTGTGTGGTCGTTGCTAGCATGGTCATGGTTAAATTTTGGCTTGGCTCACTGGATCAAGAACTAAACAACGTTTTTGATACCATGGCAGCTTTTCGTCCGCTACCACCTGGCACGAGCCTTGCTTGTGTTGTCTCGATGTCTGCTACTAGCCTCTACCGCCTGATTGCTAAATTCGGGAACGGTCACAAGATTATCTCATGTGGTTCCACATGTTGCTTCATGCTCACAAAAGTCTTGGGTGTGTTTGATTGCCCGTGAAATTTTTGCATTTTGATCCTTTTTAAAAATATTTTTTAAAAATAACCCCCAGGAGAAATATTTTTTGGAAATAGACCAAACTCTCGGCGTGTTAAAACACCACGCCGTTGTATGTGGCTCAGCGCGGTATCAGTTGACGCCGTGGAGCCGCCATGTCACTGACGACTGCGGTCGTAGAATTTTCTGCGGCAGTTGGGCCAACAGAGCTCGGCGTGGGCTTAGTTAACGCCGAGGCCCAGACCTCGGCGTGGCACAACTCAGCGCCGAGTCTTGGGCAGTTAAGCCGCGCAACCCACTTCTTCCTCCTCTCCCTTCTCTATTCTTTCCCCTGCCGCCTGTTCCCTCTCTCTCCCCTCCACCCCCACGAACCCTAGGCGTGGGCTTAGTTAACGCCGACGCCCAGACCTCGGCGAGGCCCAACTGAGCGCCGAGGCTTGGGCACTTAAGTCGCACGGCGCCCTTCTTTCTCCTCTCCCTTCTCCATTCTTTCCGCCCGCCGCCTGTTCGCTCTCTCTCCTCTCCGCCCCCACGAACCCTAACTCTATAGTGGCACACTAGGGTGGCCGGATCTGGCGTGAGGATGAATCCCCGAGGTAATGCCCCTTGCCCTCCCCTAATTTGTCTGGTTAGAATTACGTGCATTGGTTGTATGCATGTAGAATGTTGGGTATTGTATGGTTGTTCATATGTGAAATTTATGGTTTAGTTTGAGTTGTGGTATGATATTTTTGATTGATTTGTCTACTTATGATTAGTTTCAGTGCTAATTCGTCATTTGGCACTAGGGTTTCTTTGATAGCAGTGGGTTAGGAGGTTATAAGAAAAAAACAGATCTGCTCTTGTTTTAAAATATGTGACCATGACAGGTAGAAGTATGGGTTATGTGTAGGAAATATTAAAGCCTAGCATATAGGATGATCCCTGCAAATTATGTAACATCTCTATATGTTTGGATGTTACGACCTTATACTGAACCAATTGTCTCAAATGACACCAATGAATTTTAGAGCACAACCTACAGTCTTGGTAACACAGTGCTATACCTATCAAATTGTTGTTAGCAGTGTGTTGATTATAATGCATCGGCAACTCTAGTTAGAAATGTTATTGATTCACTAGGTCCATATCATTAGTTGATAATTTCATCTAGTTTGAATTATTAGACGATGATATGTGACAATATTTGTTGTGTGATAGTTGTAGATAGACAAATTAGTGAGGTTGCATCATGGAGGACATGTTGTTAGGACAAGAGATGATAGTGTGAAATTTGAGGACATGTTTGAGGATGTGTTGATTTTTTCTGAGTCACCCTCTTTGACCCAGTTAGTGGACCGAGTGAAAGTAAGGCTAGGTTGGTCCGAAGAAGATGTGCATGTTCAGTTTGAAGGGGTCATAAATGTTGGGTCGTCTCAGGGTCCACGCATCAAGAGGTTGCTCAAAATTACAAGCGAGTCTGAATGGAATGATTACAAAGCAGTTGTGTTGGCCTTCAAAGTGTGATCTTTGGATTTGGTGATAATTAAGGAGTATGGCATAGGAATTGAGAAGATTGAAGCATGCCCATCGCTCAACGCTCACATAGAGAATGGTCCATCATTAGAAGAAGAAATAGTTCTTACACAACCAAAGTACGGCGGTGTTGACGGGTTAGGATCGGTCGAGGGAGATGAAGGTTGTTGTGATGGCGTCAGAGATGATCACGAGAACTCGGTAGCTGATGGTGATGAGAATCATGATAGTGATGATGATAATGACGAGTCTTATGGAGTTGGTAAGGGAGAAGAAGGTTTGGACGACGCTAGCGGAGATGACTTAATTGATGATGATCTTAGTGATGAAGCTAATCTTAGTGGTGAAGATGAGTTTGGCGATGCCAGGGCTAGGAACCAATTTGATATGGAGGTAGCTAGAGATGATGAAACCTTTGTATAGGAATTAGCTGAAGACTCTGATGACGATCGTCCTGTTCGTTGTCTCAATGATAGGGAAATAGAGATATTGAGGAGGGTGTTGCCTATGAGGGATCCACTAGTTTATGATTTCGAGGACCTTAGCCATGGGCATAGGGCAGTAGCTGATGGAGGTCCAAGTGATACAACAGTACCTGATGTTAGTGGTTGCAACATCATAAGGAAGGGCATTTTGTTTGCTACCATGGATCACTTGAAATCATGGTTGGAAGAGTACTCCAATGTTCACAACCGTCCATATAGGGTCATCACTTCGTGCAAGGACTCTAGGTACACTGTTGCTTGTGAAGAACAAAATTGTGGGTGGAGAGTATACGCTAGGAAAATGAAGGTAGGCACATGGAAGATTACTTCAGTTAAGCAACCATATGTTTGCACCACGGCTAAGGCAGAAGAAAACCATTTGCGGCTCAATTCTAGGTTCATCGCAAGGCAATTATGCGCCGTAGTGAAGCATTTGCCAACCATTATGGTGTCTGCGTTGGTTGAGATCATCTTCCTATGTTACAATTACTACGTCAAGTATGGAAAAGCATGGAGGACAAAGTAGCGTGCACTTGAACTTATCTTTGGAGATTGGTAACAAGCGTATGAGCGTCTTCCTATAATGTTGAATGCAATGAAAGCTATAAATCCTAGGATGCACTTTGAGTATTTGCCTAAGGAGGGTGAAACAAAGAACGGGAGGCAAGTTTTTGTTAGGGCATTCTAGGCTTTTGGCCAGAGCATCGAAGCATTCAAGCATTGCAGGCCCGTCGTCTCAATTAATGGCATGTTTCTTATAGGAAAATTTGAAGGCACAATGCTTATATGTATTGGAACTGATTTAGAAGACCAACTTGTCCCATTGTCCTTTGGTATTGTTTAGAAGGAGGACACGGATAGCTGGTGTTGGTTCCTCAAACTAGTAAGACAAGTGGTTATTGGGTCGGGGCGTGTTGTTTATGTAATATCAGACAGACATGCTGGCATTCTAAATGTTGTAGAAGAAGACATGCCCGGTTATGGCCAAATACATCACCGGTGGTGCACTAGACACCTTGTTTAGAATCTTATAAGGCGTGATGGCACAAAGGACAACTTCAAGTTATTTGAGGAGGTTTGTAGGGAGCTTGAGGTTAAGTTATTCAATGAAAAGCTAGACGCCTTGAAGTTAGCCACAAATGCTAGTGGAAGATAGTTCCTCGCTAACTTGATGTTGTCCAAGGAGAAGTGGACCCTTGCATACGACACCAGAGGTTGGAGATGGGGCTTCATGACTAGTAACATGGTAGAGATGTTCAATAGTCTTCTTAGAGGGTGTCGGGGTCTTCCCATGACTGCTATTGACTCGTTCATGTTCTACAAGTTGAATGCTTGGTTTGTTGTGAGGAAAAAAACATGCGAGATCTCTTTGGATAGCAAACAAACCATGGCCACTGTTAGTATCTCAACAACTCTCTTGGTCAAAGAAGAAGTCTAAAACACAAAAGGGGGCATGTTTCGATCCTTTGAACAACGCATATGAGATTCTAGAGAGCGGTGGAACTAACATCGGTGGTGAAGACCGTGGTGCTGTAAAGCATAAAGCAGTAATCAATGAGAACAAATGTTCCTGTGGGAAACCAACCATATACCATAGGCCTTGCTCCCACATGATTACGACTTGTCGGATTAGACGTGTTGATGCTGAGGTCCCTCCCCGTTTGGCAACTGAGTTCTCATTGAGAAACCTTATGAGCACTTGGAATCCTCAGTTTGAGCCATTTCTAGACGAAGACCAATGGCCGTTGTATGATGTCCCAAAGTATGTGGCTGATCTTGGCTTGCTTTGGAAGAGTAGAGAACCTAGGAGGCGGAAGCGGTTCAAGATGGACATGGACTGAGCCGCCAAAGGAAGACCAACCACGAGTAAGGTCGGGACACATTTTGTAGAGGATACTCAACGTAGTCATTGCTCAAAGTGCCATAAGTCAGGCCACAATATAAGGAAATGTCCTGAATTAATTAGAGAACAGGTATCCAATGCATTTGTTTGCTTAGTAGTTATTAGATTATCCTTACTTGTTTTCTTATTAATGTTTTGTTATCTTTTGCTGCACTTGTTTTTCTCACAGGTATCTATTGATGTACTTGTTTTACTTAGTGGTTACTAATGCATTGTTTACTAGTTGCTAAAGTGTTGTTATTTTACATTTGTTACTTGTTCTCTTACCATTGTTTCATAATTTTTGTCATCAACACTAATGCGTTGTGACTTGTTAACATGCAGGATGGACCACTTCCCCCTACTTGATCCAAGGTATGATGAGAAGCACCGGGCTCAAATGATAGAGCAAGGAGAGGTAAACTTCAATTGACTCCATTTCTGTGAATTCAACAAATGTAATACTTACTATTAATTCTATATGTTGTGCAGGAGCTGAATGCCTTGAGGCCAATGACACATGAGTTCGCTATGACCATGGTCTATGATGAGCGATACACGTCCCTCCTAAAGCGTGCAAAGCTTGCTACCATTGCTCATGTCTGTCATCGTGGGGTGCCACCTTTCAACCTAGTGGTGCTAACAACGATGATTGATAGGTGGCGACTAGAGACACACAGCTTCCACCTCTCATGTGGAGAGACGACAATCACTTTGGAGGATGCATCCATGATCCTTGGACTAAAAATCCAAGGATTCCCAATGACAAGAGACATGGAGTCCGCTGGATGGAAGGACTGTGTGGCTTAGTTCTTGGGACATCTACTACTAGAGCTTCAGCCTGGCAAGAAGCGGTGCAGCAGTGGTGTGCCACTGAAGTGGCTTCATGAGCAGTTTCATCAGTGCCCACCTAGAGTAGACGAGGCGACCATGAACTACCACTACAGGGCTTGGGTGCTTCACATGTTTGGTACCATTCTATTCCCTGATAGCACCAGTGACACGGCATCGTGGATGTACATCCCGTGCCTTCTTAACTAGGATGGTGCCGGGAATAGGAGCTGGGGCTCGGTGGTACTTTTGCTTCTGTACCGTCAGCTGTGTGAGGCTTGCCGGTGGCCTTCAGGTGTGCATGCTACAATGTTAGGGTGCACCACCCTTTTTTAGGTAAATCAAACTTGTGCAAGTTTCTAGGTTTAGAATATTGTTTGTTTAACACATTTCTGTAACTTTTTAGATTTGGATGTGGGAGAGACTTCCAGTTGGGAGACCGCATAAGATTGAACACCCTTAGGCTTGGTTCCCAGTAGGAGACCCAGTTGTTTCCCCTACTGTGGCACACCTCTTTGAGCGAGCCTGCGGTACTTACCACATCTCCCGCCACGCGTACATCAGCTACATGAACAAGCTTGACATCCTATTGCCACAACATGTAAGTTTGCCAACACGTTAACTCCCATTTAGATGTGTGTACATAGTGCTCACCACATTGTATGCAGGTTGAATGGTGTCCATATACTCGGGAAAGAATTATGGGGATTAATTTGAGCACACTATGCAAGGAAGACAAGGAGTTGTGGACAATGAGGTGCCCACTCATTTGTTTCTACGCAGTGGAGTACCATCTTCCTCACCGTGTCACACGACAGTTCGGTAGGCTGTAGCCTTGTCCTTCGAAGGACTTCTCCACCAGCTGGTAGCTCCACAAGTATGTAATGTCCACTATGTCATGTGTCATTGCAATGTACCATTTTCTTTGAATTGCTGCCAATATTGCAGGTTGAATCGACAACGCCAAGAGAAGATCATGAACTGGCAGAGCAAACTCCAGCATTTCATCGATGAGTGGCATTTGTTTGAGTAGAACAACATGCGAATCCACGCTGTCCATCAAGATATGGCATTCTGTGAGTACCTTGTTTCGCTAGGGGAAAGGACAAGGTTACATTTGAAGCCGGCCTGGATGGAGCAAGATATTGCTGAGATTGCGAGCTCGGATGAAGGTGACAACCCCTATGACCAAGCTACCTGAGTAGGACAATAGGTTGAAGTCACCCCTCTCATAATCGGAACGGTGAGTGAGAACCAAAGCTTGTTTTTAGTTTCGGTGGTCAACATACTAATGAATTGATTGATTAGGGCAAGGAAATCATGAGGACAATAGTAGAGCAAGGAGTGGCATTGATGATCCCCAAGGGTGATCCTGATGAGGCAAGCCTGCTACGACAAGCCCTTCAGGTGGTCCTCAAACTTTTGTTGTCATCATACATGGATTTTCAATAATTGGTTCACTTGCATCGTGTTGACAACCGCAGCGTGCCATGTATAGCCTACACAAAATAGCAGCACACATTGGGTGTCGATATGGCCAAGACGTTGTAGTACCACCACAGCTTGTTGCTACTCCATCAAGTTCACATGGTGTAGGACCATTGGCTACACATGGTGGTATAGGTACGTCCAGGGCTGATGTAGACTAGGCCCGATCTTCCGAAAGGTATGATAGCGTCGATTGGTGGAGACTCGATGTTCATGATCTAGGCTTCGAACCAAGACTGGTTCGGACCCCCACAACCGTTACACCACTGCTCCATTGGTTATCAACCACGTGAACGCGATTGACCTCGCCGAGAAGGCTTTCCTGCAAGCGAATCGAGAACACAAGCAAGAACAAGATAAACGCAATCTGAAATTGCAAATAAATATGAGGCTTATGATAATGAGAAAGAGTTCAAGTCTTTATTCGAAAGGACTAATCGCCACAGGCGAACAAGATCAAGAACTGAGGCCCTGGTTCACAGCAAGCAGTCTTGGCGGCACAGTTGCAGCAAAACGATGTCTATTTCACGAGGAAATCAAGAACTAAACAAAACCCAAACCCTAAGGAGAGCGACGGTTGGTATTTATAGAGTCTTGGGCATCACCCCCCTGGATGCGCCCCCTAATGGGTCCAAACACGATACACGGTTCAACGGACCAAAAGACAGTGTCGCAGCACCCTGACAGATTCTGGACGCTGACTTGTTTCGACGATTCCTGTTGATTCCGAAGGGATTTTGACGTGAAACCAATTGGGTTGGCTTCCTTATCCAATTAGCTTTCCATCCATATGTGGATCATCGAAAACGAAGTCCGGATGTGTCCTGGGTGACCAATTTAAGGTAGACTGGTCCTGGAACCCAAGACAGACTCGAACTTGAGTTGCTTTGGGCCTCCACCTCGGGGACTCGAACCGAATTAGCCTCAGGCCTCCTTCTTGCTTAGGACACCCTCGCTGATCTCCTTGGTCTCCATATGGTTCTCCAAGCATGGTCATATGTATAGAGGTCATGTCCTCATCATCCTCCCTTTCTTGACGAAAAGCCGTCCTCGGCGTCGATTTTGTTTGAAGTCGATCTTGCACAACATGAGGACAAACGAGGTTTCCAAAATAATGGGAATGGACAATGTTGTGAGAAAGAATATGACCACATGTCCAGGTTTGTAGCATGTCTTGTCCTACAGACATGTAGTCTGCTCGATTGAAATACACATGATCTTTGCCAATACTATCTTGCAAAAGATTAGTACTAACAAGAAATATATGCTCCCTTTCTTTGGATTCCACTTGTGTTCAAAAAGCAAAACTAGAGGAATATGGCATAACAACAATATTGATTTTACTGTCCTCTAGTTGATCATTAATTTGCACAATTAAAAGAGAATTTGGATTTGTACAAATGTAAACTCGTATCAAATATTGCCCTTGGTTGTTATATTTACCAAAAACATGATATGTATGTCTAGAGAACCATGGCAAATCAGCATATGCATAAAGTTTCTCCTCTAAAGAACTAAGATTACACAGAACATCAAATTCAATGTAACCCAAAGTATTTAAAGAAGACATCAATTTCAGCTCATCAACTTCACTAGCATTATGAATAACAAGTCTATTTTCAGCACAAGTGCTCATTTTCAGCACACATATAGCATGATCATTCTTCAATGATTGCATGGGTATAACATAAATATTATCATGCAAGTCATCTTCGTCACAAGAAACATCAAGCAAATCATCTTGTGACAAAGGTAAATCAAGCGAATGCTCCACTAAAATTTGCTCTATCATAGCATGATTGGTGGAAAAATTCAGCACATCAAGAGAACTCTCATCTTCTATGAGTTTAGCATCATGGGCATTACCTTTGCTCTCATGTTCAGCAGGGGTAATAGTTGATGGCTCTGAATTTTCACGAGGCTATGAGCTTCTCATTTTCTGTCATGTCATCCTCGCTCTTTTCTATATTGTCCTGCAAAAGGTTAGGCATAGAAGGAGGAATAATAATAGACTCTTCCTCTAAATGGTGCACCTCATCATATGAAGTCAAAACAGGAGGTGGATTAACAAAGGTTTCTCGCATAAGAAATTTCATATCATTCCAAGTTTGAGGCTTATCAGAAGGATCTAAAGACTCCCACCAAGATAAAGCAGAATGTCGCAAAACACTAACTGTATTTTTTACCTTCCTCCTTGGACACATAAAGTGAGTAGCAAATATGTTATCGATAGCAATTTCCCACTCCATGTACTCATCAGCACCTATACCATCATAAGTCGGTGGATACGAACAACCTGTCATTGTTAGAAGATAGCAAAAGACAGTATAAAAGTATTATCCCTACCAACTACTTAGGTTGTGGACAAGGAAAAATAAGACACTCAACTCTCAAGCGTCTTACCATAGTCTTACAAGTGTTCTTACCAAAGCAACATGTGGTGCAATCGGTCGGTGACTGTGATACCGTTGTAGCTTGAGTGTAACAGTTGCAAGGCGAACCTGTACTTGGTTAGAAGAAAGTGGAGCTTGGACATGCACAATATAGTAGCAAGGAATAGCAAAATTCGCAACTGATTAGCAAAGCTGAATAAGTATCCCAAGTACTTGTCTTAGTTGCTGGCCTACTCACGTTCCAAGTACCAGATGTATCAAGTGATATGAACAGTAAGAATATGATTAGGAATAAGGTAGAAATCAGCACACACAAACACAGCTCAAATGGCGCTCTCTATGTGCTCCTCTAGATATTGTTCCACTTTTACCCCTCTCTTTTTTATCTATTTTTGGGCAGTCGTTGTTTTTTTGAGATTCTTTGACTTTTTCTTTTTATTTTTTTGATATTTTTTTCTTCACTTAGGAGCACAAAAGAAGTAACCACAGAAAATATGAGCTTAAACAAGTGAAAGACGTGGCCTATGGATTAGAGGACAAAACGGAACAATGTGCGCAAAATTGGTCACGACAGCAAGGATTTGATGAAAACAGTGAAGACAAGTGTAACAAATAAGATGACGTGGACTAGGGTTTGATGAATACAAAGGAATCACAGCAATACTTGAAGGTGTTCACGGATTATGATAAAAAACAAAGGAGAAAACACAAACTGGACTAAAAACGATCTAAAACCAGCAATAAGAACTTGACCTAGGGCACAAACTCAACAACGCGAAACAGAGACGAAATTGCACGGCACAATGAGGCTATAGGACAGAGAATATGTGACGATGTATATATT
Organism: Miscanthus floridulus; assembly: GCF_019320115.1. Lineage (NCBI taxonomy): Eukaryota > Viridiplantae > Streptophyta > Magnoliopsida > Poales > Poaceae > Miscanthus > Miscanthus floridulus. The sequence continues at coordinate 120,002,000 of NC_089584.1, forward strand.
TTTATTGGCTTTTTGTGGACTATAGGTAATGCAAAAATAGTAACAAATCTAAAGGGGAAAACAAAGTTATACCTAACGGGCAACAAGGTCTCTGATACCACTTGATGTAGACTAGGCCCGATCTTCCGAAAGGTATAATAGCGTCGATTGGTCGAGACTCAACGTTCACAATCTAGGCTTCGAACCAAGACTGATTCGGACCCCCGCAACCATTACACCACTGCTCCGTTGGTTATCAACCACGCGAACGCGATTGACCTCGCCGAGAAGGCTTTCCTGCAAGCGAATCGAGAACACAAGCAAGAACAAGATAAACGCAATCTGAAATTGCAAATAAATATGAGGCTTATGATAATGAGAAAGAGTTCAAGTCTTTATTCAAAAGGACTAATCGCCACAGGCGAACAAGATCAAAAACTAGGGCCCTGGTTCACAGCAAGCAGCCTTGGCGGCACAGTTGCAGCAAAACGATGTCTATTTCACGAGGAAATCAAGAACTAAACAAAACCCAAACCCTAAGGAGAGCAACGGCTGGTATTTATAGAGTCTTGGGCGTCACCCCCCTGGACGCGCCCCCTAATGGGCCCAAACACGATACACGGTCCAACGGACCAAAATACGGTGTCGCAGCACCCTGACAGATTCTGGACGCTAACTTGTTTCGACGATTCCCGTTGATTCCGAATGGATTTTGACATGAAACCAATTGGGTTGGCTTTCTTATCCAATTAGCTTTCCATCCATATGTGGATCATTGAAAACAGAGTCCGGATGCATCCTAGGTGACCAGTTTAAGGCAGACTGGTTCTGGAACCCGAGATAGACTCGAACTTGAGTTGCTTTGGGCCTCCACCTCGAGGACTCGAACCAAATTAGCCTCGGACCTCCTTCTTGCTTAGGACACCCTCGCTGATCTCCTTGGTCTCCATATGGTTCTCCAAGCATGGTCATATGTATAGAGGTCATGTCCTCATCAAGGGCTGCCCAAGAAGATGACGGAGGACACCAAGGAGGCGACCAAGGAGAAGATGACGACGATGGTGATGACAATGACGACGTCGACTATGATGAGCTAGGAATGTCATGACTTGATGATGCACCTCAGGGAACTCAAGGATCCTCTAGTTCTAGATGTCTGCATAGGATGAGTCGACCAATGGATAGGTTCACTCAAGGGACGTATGCACTAGGCAGAGGCAAGCGTAGGACTCGACGTCCACATTAAGGTAAAGTACTCCCTTTTCAAAATCATGAAAGTTCCTTTGGATGTTTTGTGGTTCTCATGCAAAACATACTAAATGGTCGCCATGTTTTCGATAGGCACACACCACCTTATCGAGGTACTTGATAATCATTGAAGGGCTCAATAGAAGTGGGCTACTTGTTTGGGCCATGGCATCTATGTTAGACCTGTTATGTTTGTTGGCAATTTGTGTGGACCATCTGTTGTATGTCTAAACTTTTATGTATGGAACTTCCCAGTGGAGCTTGTCTTACCTATGTTAAAATGTTGTATATTGAGCATGTGTTATAAAGATGCTATGGTCAAATGCTGAACTGTTTATAAAATATGTGCTAAGACTTGTCAGGATGACAACTGCTTCAGAAACATGTTATTTTGTACTGAATCCAAGGTCGGTGTGAGGTACATTAATGGCTAGCACATTATCTAGGCATCAGATATATTAACGCCGAGCTATGGTTTCGAAGACCTCGCAGCACCTATTTGGTTGGCGTGAAACCCAGGAACATCGAGCTGAGTTGTCACGGCATGCTACAACTTAACGCTGAGGTGGAGGCCTGGAGTCAGTTCCTTACCGAGTAAGGTGTGCTCATGGTGCCAAAATAGCCGACCTCGGCGCTAAGTCAAACGACGCCGAGGCCTATACCTAAGCGCCGCCCGACTCAACGTCGAGCCTAGGCCTGGAAACCTCGGTGGGGGCTGAGGTAACCCCGAGGCCCATGTATATCAGCATGGCCTGACTCAACACCTAGGCACGCAAAGCTCACTATGCTAGGCCCAAACCTCGGCGTGCATCGACTCAACGCCTAGGCCCAAATCTTAGCGTGGCCCGACTCAACGTCATGGTCTAGCAACTATTGCCACTCTGCTAGACCCAAACCTTAGTGTGGCCCAACTCAACACTAAGGCCCAACCTAAAAGAGGCATCCAGTTGCTTCCAAGCCCCCCCTCCCTATGGCAGAACCACCCGAAATAGCACGCTTCCAGAGGCGCTCGTCTTCCACCAGACACTAAGCACCTCGAAAGCTAGCTACATCGAACGGTTCCGTCGAGCACACCACAAGGGAGAACTCAAACTATCCATGTTTTTCCTCTAGGATCCAATAATGAGAATGAGTTTACAATACTTAGTCCATTTCATACAACAAGAGTTCTCAGAAATACATTATTATAATACCAAGTTTAGAGTGTGGAATTTAAACAGCGGAATCAAAATAAACATCTAACGATAAGATACATGGATCCGTCTGTGCCCACCAAAAGAATCCTCCACACAATAGCCATTCCTCAAGCTACACCTGCAACAGGGGTAAATAAGCCCTGAGTACACAATGTACTCGCAAGACCTACCCGACTAGTGGGAATAAGTTCCTGACTCCAAAGGATATGATAAGCTTTATAGTTTGTTGGGTTTGCTTTTTGCGAAAAGCCTTACTAGTAGTGAATCCTTATGTATGTTTCTTATTAGCAGTCATGATTAGTTCATTATTGTCACAGAACCGACCAATTTATAAGAGCACAAGTACAAAAACAATCGCCGAAACGATCAAATTCTCGAACTTGAGCCCATATAAACCCGGTAGTCAACCGAAATCTCGAAGGATTTCAAACCAACTTGCATACAACCAAGATCACAGTAATCCAACATAACATATCGTACGTTACAACATTTCCCAGATGTTCGCAAATAGATTACATCATCACAGAGTCATTGTTATTACAAAACAAGTCTTGTAAAACATGCGGAAGCAAATAGTTTAACTCACACACCGAGTTCAAATACACATACTGGTTGGTTGATCACAGACCGCAAAAGCATTCAGATAAGAGAGAGGAGATCATGCCCATGATCTAGTCCTCATCACCCGCCGGGTGGAGACAGTACTTGCAGAATCCCTGATATAGAAGGTCATCTGCAACAAGAGGGAATAAACCCTGAGTACGGGAATGTACTCAGCTAGACTTACCCGTCGAAAACCAAACAAATGACACCAAGGATTATGCATAGCTTAATGTAGTGGAGCTGGCTGACACTTTCTTTTTGCAGAAAAGCATAAGTAATAATGATCAACTCTTAACCTGGACTAGCAGTGACTTTTTAGTCATTAGCCTGTCATCTATATTAGCACCTGTACTAAGCAATCATTTTATTATGGTGCAATCATTAATAACCATATCCGGTATTCATTGTGGCAACCTTATCATCATCCATTTAACCATATCGTTAAATTAATTGAATCTACGTTGCCGCTGCTCAGTCAAGTTCTCACTATCCGGGAGAGACGGCGATTCGAATCGATTCCTATCCAGCTGGAGGGGTATTCCTAAACACAAACCCTGCTTCCCCCGTCAGGGTTGCAAACAAGTCACCTTTGGTACGATTCAGGAGTCGCGAGTCCGAACCGATCGACATTCTCAGAGACCCACTCTGCCAAGGTTGTTCGGGACTCTAACCCGCCTTGGACTTATGCCAATGGCTCTCCGCACATCCTTACTACCTCCAGAATGTCGCCACTGCTCGCGTCCCCGGCCTGAGTCGAGCTACTAGGCTTCGCGGTCGGAACGACTTATCCGGCCAGCTAAGTGTTAGGCTGCGTTCAACATGACATGAGGACGTACAGCGTATCGGTCCTTAAACGACTCAGACGGAGTCACTGTGTTCAAACCTACACAAGACCCCGCCCGGTCTTAATTCATTATTCACATGGTTCTTTTCCACGATAGCAAATATAGCCAACCGTGATCCACCTTATCCTAAAGCTCGCAGGTGACAGGAAATCACCTGACTTCTACCGCACTAAGCATGGCTAAGCATTTAACCCGTCCTGAACTTAAATAGGATTCCAGTGCGATATCTGGACAAGGAAGGATATATAATGCAGCAATTGGTTCCAACCAATTCCTATACTTAATGCATCATCAACAATAAAAGATACTCAATGTATTTGTGAAAACATAGGAGGCTTAATATGCTCCGGGGCTTGCCTTTCAGGAATGAGGAAGGCTGGTGGTCAGGGCACTCGGGCAATTCCTCCGCGGCGACTGCTTCGTCGGCTTCCTGCACCTCGGGTTCCTCCTCCTGGTTGGCTCCCTCGAACTCCAGCAACGTCACTCCCTCTGGCACACCTATTGCATGAATGCGCAAGATAAATATCATGGATGCACATGAACGAATGTCAGGGATGCTCGGAGAATGCACATGTCCGCTGTAGTTTTGCATATTCCAACTTAGCCCTATTCAAATCACTTTCACTTACCACGTTTATACAACCTAAGGTATAATTGCTCATCTTCAGTTAACGACCTAGCACCTGCACCTAAGCATATTCTCAAGTTAGGCTAACCCCTAAACAATCAACGAGAACATTGCAACCACCTACACTCAAGCAATTGTATTTCAGCAAAATGAATACTAAGTAGCGGTGCAGTAAACTAGCTATAACTGGAGATTTATAAATCCAATTGATATACAACAAGACAATCTGGAAAGCTTATAAAATTGTATACAAAACATTTTCAGACCTCAAAGCATGATTCAAACCTTTACCAGGTCGAATTCATCAATCAACAGAAGTCTATCCTCACAAGGCAGAGAATCAGCAAAAACTGCTACCTAACTTTAAACAGCTGTAGTTTCTAAACTACTGGGCCAAATGCCCTCAAATTTTGACAGGAGCTAGCTACCTAATTTATCTACAACTCTTGTATTCAACTCATTCACAGAAACCCAAAATATCATGGGGAGCTTTCTAAAGTCCCCAGATCTGTCCAGAAGGACATGATGCAACAATTAATTAGCAACTTATGATGTAAACATATAATTAGACAAAACCAACTTTACTATCTCATCACACATATCATAAGAACACCAGCAAGTAAAGTGTTCATCACCAAAACATTTCTTTTACTACCTTTCTTAATTTATTTAATTAATTAGTGGAAATAGTAAACATATATGAAAACTACCCCATTAATTCTACAAAAATTACAGTAGACACTACATGCTCTAAGTAGACTACCATAAAAATTTCACACCATTTGAGCAAGAATAAAAGCCTACACAAAAATGATAAGGCATAATGGCTTAAATTGGCATAATTAGGAAACCCTAATGAAAAGTGTCAAGCAACAGATTTCATATTTTTCTAAGCATCCTTAAGGTACTAGGATACTACCTACCAATTTTCATGGCCATTGGATTCACAAATTAATTACTAAAATTTACACAAGAATCACCTGATGATAAAAGAAAAATCTATAACTCAAAAACTACACATGCAATGACTCTCAAATTTTAACCAGAGCTTCTACTATACAAGACTAGCTCACCCACAAAATTTCATAATTTTTGGATCACAGAAACTCAAGATATGATTTAAACAAGTTTGCATTCATTCAAAAACACTTTTCAAGTTCCTAATTAATTCACCCAAAATTTCTACAAAATGTGCTCAAGATATATTTTTCTTAAATACTAGACCTAACTGTGAGTCTAACAAAATTGGAATCACTCAATTTGGATCTACCAATTAGGAGTTACAAAAATCACAAATCAGCATTCAAAACTGAAAATTTGAACTAGCCCTAAGACTGCTCAGCCACTGACAACTGGGGCCCGGCTGTCAGCTGACCCCACCGGTCAGTGACCGTGAAAGCAGAGGAGGCGCTGCGATGGCCGGCACACGGCGAAGCTCGCCGACGGCGGCTCCTCTGGTGAAATCGACTTCACCGGCGTGACTACCACTACCACCCGCATCGATTGACCTACTTAACCTAACCTCAATCGACCTCTAGGTACGCCGGCCATGGCGTACGGCGGCTCTGCCGTGGCGCACGGCGGTGCGCGGCCGCGTTCCGGCCGGACTGGACCGGCCTAGAAGGTAGCGTCTTCACTGGAGCGACTATGCGAGCTGGGGAAGACGAGACGAGGGATAGGGGTAGAAGAAGGGTGCGGAGGTGTGCTGGCCACAGTGACGGGCTGCGGCGGCGACATTCCGACGAGGCTGCGCGCGGCGGGAAAGCTTACCGAGCGCGGCTAGCAAGCAACCATGGGTGCGATGCGACGATGGATACGCGGAGGAGCTAAGGCAGTGGTGAATGGGCGACGAGGCGCGAGCTTGCTCGACGAAGGCGGAGCTGATCGGCGGCAATGGTGGAGCGGTGGCTCCGCTGTTGCGCTTCGGCTGCTGCTGCGAGCTGGAGAAGTGAAGGAGGAAGGAAGAGTGAGCAGACAGGCAGGCGGACGCGGCTTCAAGTGGAGGACACCGGCAGCGGCGTCAGGCCAGCCACGGCGCGTGGCCTGCGCGGTCAGGCGACCGGCGACGCGCGTCCCCCACGCGGCGGCAATTTTCTGAACCCAGCCGGCACTGTAGCGAGTCTGAATTTTTCAGAATCGGCAGCAAATGACCGACTGACAGGACAATTTCAAGCGGTTATATCTCCCAATCCGTGCTGATCTGGCTCGAGGTGTAGTTAACAAAGATGGAGATCTACATGTGGTCTACAACTTTCACAATTGGAGCTCGAGCTGGTTCGGCTTGGTTTGCAGACTACAGAGCTCTCAACTATGGTACATGAAACTGAAACTACACTTAGGACTTAGAAATAATTTCAAGTGTTGAATCCACCTTCAAAGCTGACTTGTGGGACCTTTTTGGGCATGTTGTGCACATTTTCACAAGTTGGTCACAAAATAACTTTTGTTCCTTACATAATTCTCTACAACTTTGCTTTAGGTTGCTCAGACATGCAAACATCCTAAGCTACACTTTTTAAATAGTCAAACACAGGAGCTCTAGGGGTCCAAATTGGTCAACCATGACTGGGAAACCTAATTAGCCAAAGTGATCAACATAAACATTGTTCCTAATGACATTCTAAGTGTAACTAAGTTACTTAGGATGATTATTAGCCACACCACACATTGGTCACACAAGAATCAAGCAAGGTATGTACTGAAACAATGAAAAACACATGAAATGTTGCAACTGTTTCATAGTCATGTTTCACTTGTTTCATGATTGTGTTGCATAGCACTAACTAACCTTGTTTCACTAAGTGAGTGGCACATGTTGCACTTAAGTGTTGCACACTTTACTTTTCATAAAAGAACAACACACATGAAATATACAAAGCGTTGCAATGTTTCGAAATTATGTTTCATGTGCTATAAGTTCACGAATGGATGCATGATGCTCATGTTTATGAAATGCAGTGCAAATGTGGAAGCTAAACACCAGGGGTGTTACAGCCCTCCCCCCTTATAAAAATCTCGTCCCGAGATTTGAAAAGCGTACCATTGTTGATAGAATTCCTTATAACCATCCCTCAAATAGTCTTCCCTTTCCCACGTTGCATCGCGTTCACTACCCTGATTGCTCCACATGACTTTATAGAACTTGACTACCCGACTCCGAGTCACTCGCTCACGAGTGTCAATCACTCGAACCGGCTTTTCTTCAAAGGTCAAATCCGATTTTAACTCGATATCCCCCAATGGAACTCTCTCTTCAGGGACGCGAAGACATTTCTTCAATTGGGATACATGAAAGACATTGAAGATAGCACTCATCTCAGGTGGTAATTGAATCTTGTACGCCACTTTACCACTTTGTCCAATGATTTCAAACGGACCAACATATCTCGGCGCAAGCTTTCGCTTCACACCAAAGCGTTGGACACTTTTCATAGGTGAGACTTTCAGATAAACGAAGTCTCCAACTTCAAATTCAATAGGTTTCCTACGTCGATCAGCATAACTTTTTTGCCTAGCTTGAGCTGCGGCCATGTGGGTTTGGATAGTACGGACTTGTTCTTCGGCTTCTTGAACAAAATCAATTCCATAATATCTCCTTTCACCGGCTTCTACCCAGTTCAACGGGGTTCTACACTTCCGGCCATACAAAGCTTCAAATGGTGCCATCTTTATGCTCTCTTGATAACTATTATTGTACGAGAATTCAGCTAGGGGCAACCATTTTTCCCATGAGCCCTTAGCCGAGATGACACAAGCTCTCAACATATCTTCTAAGATTTGATTCACCCGTTCAGTTTGCCCATTGGTTTGCGGGTGATAGGCAGAACTTCTTACGAGCTTAGTCCCTAATAATCCATGTAAGTGCTCCCAAAAGCGAGCAGTGAACTGTGGTCCTCTATCCGAGACAATAGTACGAGGGATCCCATGAAGTCGGACTATCTGGTTGAAGTACAACTCCGCATAGTCAGTTGGACGAAAGTCTATGCGGACCGGAATGAAGTGTGCCGACTTGGTCAGTCGGTCCACAATTACCCAAATTGAGTTAAAATTCCTCTGAGTGGTAGGGAGTCCAACTATAAAATCCATACTTATCTCTTCCCATTTCCAACCAGGAATAGAGAGTGGCTGAAGTAATCCAGCTTTCATGTGTACTGCCTTGACCCGACAACAAGTGTCACACCTAGCCACATAAGCGGCTATCTCTTTCTTCATTTTGGTCCACCAAAATCGCGGCTTTAAATCATGATACATTTTACTACTACCAGGATGAATAGATAGTTTAGAGGAATGAGCTTCGGATATGATTTGGTTTCTAAGCTCTCTATCCTTCGGAACTACCAACCTATCCTTGAACCACAACACGCCTTCCTCATCGACTCGAAAATGTTTGGTTTCTTGCTCTTTCATCTTGCGCTTGATGTGAAACACACCTGCATCTGTCTTCTGTAGCTCGATAATTCGACTCTGTAGAGTACAACTGACAGTGATGTTGTGCAGGACTGCAGGATGAAGAAGCTTTGACAAATGGACATCACTCTCAATTAACGAGTGGCAATGAGACTTTCTGCTTAAGGCGTCTGCGACGACGTTTGCCTTGCCAGGGTGATAGTGCACTTGAAGGTTATAATCTTTGATCAACTCGAGCCATCTTCTCTGACGCATATTTAACTCTGGTTGAGTGAAGATGTACTTGAGACTTTTGTGATCAGTGTAGATGTTGCACACATTGCCAAGCAGATAATGTCTCCAGGCCTTCAAAGCATGAACAACTGCAGCGAGTTCCAAGTCATGCGTTGGATAATTCACTTCATGCTTCCGAAGTTGGCGAGAGGTATAAGCGATCACTCTACCCTCTTGCATAAGAACACCTCCTAACCCAATACCTGATGCATCACAGAACACATCAAAAGGTTTCTCGATATCCGGTTGCAGCCAAAACCGGAGCCGATGTTAGAAGAGTTCGCAGGGTATGGAAAGCCGCATCACACTCAGGAGTCCAGACAAACTTCATGTCTTTTTGCAGCAATCGAGTCATAGGCTTGGCTATTTTAGAGAAATCCAGGATGAAGCGACGATAATAGCCAGCCAACCCCAGAAAACTCCGAACCTCGTGCACCGAGATGGGAGCCTTCCAGTTCAATACTTCTTGCACCTTGGTGGGATCAACCATAATTCCACCATCGGACAACACGTGTCCAAGAAAAGGTACCTCACGAAGCCAAAATTCACATTTGCTGAACTTTGCATACAGCTGGTGTTCTCGCAATCTTGTAAGAACCAACCGCAAATGTTCAACATGATCTTCTTCATTCTCAGAATAGACCAGGATATCATCTATAAATACCACCACAAATTTGTCCAACTCGGGCATAAACACTGAATTCATCAGATACATAAAATGTGCGGGGGCATTGGTCAATCCAAAAGACATAACCAGGTACTCATATAGACCATATCTTGTAGAGAATGCGGTTTTTGGGACATCCTCAGGCCGAATTTTGATTTGATGATACCCAGATCTCAAATCAATCTTGGAAAAGACTTTTGCCTTAGACAACTGATCAAATAAGATATCTATGCGCGGCAGAGGGTACTTATTCTTGATTGTAACTGCATTCAAGGGTCTATAATCTACACACATGCGTAGAGATTGATCCTTCTTCTTCACAAAGATGGCTGGGCACCCCCACGGAGATGAACTAGGGCGGATAAGGCCTTTCTTTAGCAGTTCATTCAACTGGGTCTTGAGTTCAGCTAGTTCATTTGGAGGCATTCTATATGGCCTTCTAGAGATGGGAGCTGTACCAGGAAGCAACTCTATCTTGAATTCTACTTCTCGATCCGGGGGCAATCCAGGCAAATCATCGGGGAAAACATCCGGAAAGTCACACACGACAGGGATATCTGCCAGAGACTTTGCTTGCACCGCATTGGTCGTGCAAGAAAGACTGATATCCTTGGGTAACTGTACTAGAAAACCCTCCTGATTGCTCGGATCTCTGAGCATAACTACCCTAGTGGATGTATCGATAAGCACTCCATGACGGCTCATCCAGTTCATTCCCAATATCACGTCGATACCTAGCCCCGGTAAAATTACCAGATCAACCTGATAACTTCGCCCTTCTATCACAAATTGTACATCCCCAACTACCAGCTTGGTTGGAATAATACCACTAGCAGCCCTTATACAATAACCCTCACCCTCAACAGTATATGTTTTCTGCATAAACTTGGATGCAAATGATGGACTAATGAAGGAATGCGAAGCACCTGAATCAAATAGTACAACTGCGGGGTGTTGGTCAATTAGAAACTTACCGGCAGTCACTACCTCACCTGAAGGAATCTCAGTAATATTTGTGTGGTTCACTTGTCCTTGACGGCCACCCAGGTAATTATTCTTCTTAGGGTAAGGGCATTCCCTTGCCCAGTGGCCTGTCTTATTGCAATTCCAGCACGGCATGTTGCTGGGTGGAGCTCTGGAACTGCCCTGACTGGTAGTGCCCTTGGGAAGAGCAACTGTAAATGCCTTGCGAAACCCAGTCTTGGCGGGATTCTTCTTCTGCGGGGGGCGAAACTTGGCGGCTGATGCTGGAGGACGGAATGGAGCCCTTTGTGCGACGGGAGCCTTAGATTGTGAGGCACCCGCCTCATAGGCCCTCTTACGACTTTTTGAAGCAGCATACACAGCATTGTTGTTCTCTTGCGATAAAGCATCGCTCACAAACTCATTAAAATGAGCGCACTTGCAATTTCCCATGGTCTTCATCAGTTTGGGGCTAAGTCCCCGCTTGAAGCTTGCAATCTTCTTGGCATCTGTGTCCACAAACTCGGTAGCGTACCTTGCAAGGTTGTTGAAAGCTTGCAAGGTATTCGTTCAGGCTCTTGTTTCCCTGAGTCAGCTTCATGAACTCTGTATGTTTGATCGCCATAAGACCAGGAGGAATGTAATTTCCCCTGAAAGCAGACTTGAACTGATCCCATGTGATTTGGGCATTAGCAGGCATAGTGGACCGATGATGACTCCACCAGATGCCAGCAGGTCCATGAAGTTGGTGCGATGCGTATTCAGTTTTGAGCACCTCAGTCAAGCGGAGCAGACGGAACTTCTGCTCGAGAGTATTCAACCACTCATCAGCTTGTAGAGGCTCCTCAGCCTCCTTGAAGATTGGGGGTTTCGTGTCAAGAAAATCCTTGAAATCACTGTATTGATTTGGATCCGGTCCTTGGCGTGGACCACGGCCATCACGATTCGCAATCGTACGGAGGGCCTCAGCCATAGTGCGCTGTCCTTCCGCAAGCATTGCTATTAGTTCCGTTGGTGTGGGTGGTGGTGGCGGAAGATCATCATCATCACTCGCACCGGCGGAACGAGTACGAGGCATCTGCACAATGCGCAACCAGTAATTATTGATGATGTCAGCACATTGGAGAAGAACAATATAATCGTGCCAAACTGTATTTACTGACGAGAATGAAAACTTCATACAATAAACAGAGGCAATAATTCATTCTCCAATCACCACATCATCAAGTAAATTACTAGCGCTATACGCAGTGCATTCCAACATGACAAGTTTTAAACTTCACCATTACGATACGCATCCCAAAGGGAGCGAATTGAGGTACTTTACCAGTATGACTGCAAAAGCTTAACTAGTGAGACTTGCTAACGAACTACTCATCGAAGTGATTACTGTCCACATTGGAGACACCTTGGACTTCTTCTGGGTATTCCTCTCCTTCAAACTTCTTGCCGAGAGATTTCACTTTATACTTAGGATAAGCAATTATAAGGGAGGGAGTAATGCAATATGAATGTCATGAGTGAATATGATGCATGCTCGTTCCGTACGTCTTCACAAACCTAAGAAATTTTAAGCTTTAGCGGACTATACGGTGGCATACATACGTTCTCTCAATTAGCGGTAACTAGTCGATCTACACGGTGCGTTGTTAGCGTACCTGCAGAAAAACTTCATTGCAGCCCAACCCAACAAGATATAATGCTAATTACACAAGTAGTACTAAGATACTCTCCATATATACATCCCCTGATATATATACTTCGGTATCCAAACTACCCGAGAAATGTACCCCCAATTAAGTACTTTCATATATACATGTATGCAACATGTAAATACTCCAGTAACCACAACTAACTCTCCCCTAGACCGACGGTTGGACGGTCATGCTCTCGCAACTCACACTTACCTTAGCGTAGAGGCAATTGATCCATACATTACCATTCAAACGAATGGCATCCATGCAATATCACGCCGCATGGACGACGAAATAGAAACAATCAATTTCCCCCAGTTAGTAATTATATATAAGCCACCTAAAAGTCCTTAAGTGGGCTATAGGGGATGTGATCACCAGTATACCATAAAAATTTTGATTTTTGGACACTTATATATAACTATAAGTTTGAAAACCATTTTTACAACAAAAGCTTTTATTTTAAATAGCCATAAGACATGTTTAATGTTGAATCTAGCTCTGATGCCAGCTGTCACAGAACCGACCAATTTATAAGAGCACAAGTACAAAAACAATCGCCGAAACGATCAAATTCTCGAACTTGAGCCTATATAAACCCGGTAGTCAACCGAAATCTCGAAGGATTTCAAACCAACTTGCATACAACCAAGATCACAGTAATCCAACATAACATATCGTACGTTACAACATTTCCCAGATGTTCGCAAATAGATTACATCATCACAGAGTCATTGTTATTACAAAACAAGTCTTGTAAAACATGCGGAAGCAAATAGTTTAACTCACACACCGAGTTCAAATACACATACTGGTTGGTTGATCACAGACCGCAAAAGCATTCAGATAAGAGAGAGGAGATCATGCCCATGATCTAGTCCTCATCACCCGCCGGGTGGAGACAGTACTTGCAGAATCCCTGATATAGAAGGTCATCTGCAACAAGAGGGAATAAACCCTGAGTACGGGAATGTACTCAGCTAGACTTACCCGTCGAAAACCAAACAAATGACACCAAGGATTATGCATAGCTTAATGTAGTGGAGCTGGCTGACACTTTCTTTTTGCAGAAAAGCATAAGTAATAATGATCAACTCTTAACCTGGACTAGCAGTGACTTTTTAGTCATTAGCCTGTCATCTATATTAGCACCTGTACTAAGCAATCATTTTATTATGGTGCAATCATTAATAACCATATCCGGTATTCATTGTGGCAACCTTATCATCATCCATTTAACCATATCGTTAAATTAATTGAATCTACGTTGCCGCTGCTCAGTCAAGTTCTCACTATCCGGGAGAGACGGCGATTCGAATCGATTCCTATCCAGCTGGAGGGGTATTCCTAAACACAAACCCTGCTTCCCCCGTCAGGGTTGCAAACAAGTCACCTTTGGTACGATTCAGGAGTCGCGAGTCCGAACCGATCGACATTCTCAGAGACCCACTCTGCCAAGGTTGTTCGGGACTCTAACCCGCCTTGGACTTATGCCAATGGCTCTCCGCACATCCTTACTACCTCCAGAATGTCGCCACTGCTCGCGTCCCCGGCCTGAGTCGAGCTACTAGGCTTCGCGGTCGGAACGACTTATCCGGCCAGCTAAGTGTTAGGCTGCGTTCAACATGACATGAGGACGTACAGCGTATCGGTCCTTAAACGACTCAGACGGAGTCACTATGTTCAAACCTACACAAGACCCCGCCCGGTCTTAATTCATTATTCACATGGTTCTTTTCCACGATAGCAAATATAGCCAACCGTGATCCACCTCATCCTAAAGCTCGCAGGTGACAGGAAATCACCTGACTTCTACCGCACTAAGCATGGCTAAGCATTTAACCCGTCCTGAACTTAAATAGGATTCCAGTGCGATATCTGGACAAGGAAGGATATATAATGCAGCAATTGGTTCCAACCAATTCCTATACTTAATGCATCATCAACAATAAAAGATACTCAATGTATTTGTGAAAACATAGGAGGCTTAATATGCTCCGGGGCTTGCCTTTCAGGAATGAGGAAGGCTGGTGGTCAGGGCACTCGGGCAATTCCTCCGCGGCGACTGCTTCGTCGGCTTCCTGCACCTCGGGTTCCTCCTCCTGGTTGGCTCCCTCGAACTCCAGCAACGTCACTCCCTCCGGCACACCTATTGCATGAATGCGCAAGATAAATATCATGGATGCACATGAACGAATGTCAGGGATGCTCGGAGAATGCACATGTCCGCTGTAGTTTTGCATATTCCAACTTAGCCCTATTCAAATCACTTTCACTTACCACGTTTATACAACCTAAGGTATAATTGCTCATCTTCAGTTAACGACCTAGCACCTGCACCTAAGCATATTCTCAAGTTAGGCTAACCCCTAAACAATCAACGAGAACATTGCAACCACCTACACTCAAGCAATTGTATTTCAGCAAAATGAATACTAAGTAGCGGTGCAGTAAACTAGCTATAACTGGAGATTTATAAATCCAATTGATATACAACAAGACAATCTGGAAAGCTTATAAAATTGTATACAAAACATTTTCAGACCTCAAAGCATGATTCAAACCTTTACCAGGTCGAATTCATCAATCAACAGAAGTCTATCCTCACAAGGCAGAGAATCAGCAAAAACTGCTACCTAACTTTAAACAGCTGTAGTTTCTAAACTACTGGGCCAAATGCCCTCAAATTTTGACAGGAGCTAGCTACCTAATTTATCTACAACTCTTGTATTCAACTCATTCACAGAAACCCAAAATATCATGGGGAGCTTTCTAAAGTCCCCAGATCTGTCCAGAAGGACATGATGCAACAATTAATTAGCAACTTATGATGTAAACATATAATTAGACAAAACCAACTTTACTATCTCATCACACATATCATAAGAACACCAGCAAGTAAAGTGTTCATCACCAAAACATTTCTTTTACTACCTTTCTTAATTTATTTAATTAATTAGTGGAAATAGTAAACATATATGAAAACTACCCCATTAATTCTACAAAAATTACAGTAGACACTACATGCTCTAAGTAGACTACCATAAAAATTTCACACCATTTGAGCAAGAATAAAAGCCTACACAAAAATGATAAGGCATAATGGCTTAAATTGGCATAATTAGGAAACCCTAATGAAAAGTGTCAAGCAACAGATTTCATATTTTTCTAAGCATCCTTAAGGTACTAGGATACTACCTACCAATTTTCATGGCCATTGGATTCACAAATTAATTACTAAAATTTACACAAGAATCACCTGATGATAAAAGAAAAATCTATAACTCAAAAACTACACATGCAATGACTCTCAAATTTTAACCAGAGCTTCTACTATACAATACTAGCTCACCCACAAAATTTCATAATTTTTGGATCACAGAAACTCAAGATATGATTTAAACAAGTTTGCATTCATTCAAAAACACTTTTCAAGTTCCTAATTAATTCACCCAAAATTTCTACAAAATGTGCTCAAGATATATTTTTCTTAAATACTAGACCTAACTGTGAGTCTAACAAAATTGGAATCACTCAATTTGGATCTACCAATTAGGAGTTACAAAAATCACAAATCAGCATTCAAAACTGAAAATTTGAACTAGCCCTAAGACTGCTCAGCCACTGACAACTGGGGCCCGGCTGTCAGCTGACCCCACCGGTCAGTGACCGTGAAAGCAGAGGAGGCGCTGCGATGGCCGGCACACGGCGAAGCTCGCCGACGGCGGCTCCTCTGGTGAAATCGACTTCACCGGCGTGACTACCACTACCACCCGCATCGATTGACCTACTTAACCTAACCTCAATCGACCTCTAGGTACGCCGGCCATGGCGTACGGCGGCTCTGCCGTGGCGCACGGCGGTGCGCGGCCGCGTTCCGGCCGGACTGGACCGGCCTAGAAGGTAGCGTCTTCACTGGAGCGACTATGCGAGCTGGGGAAGACGAGACGAGGGATAGGGGTAGAAGAAGGGTGCGGAGGTGTGCTGGCCACAGTGACGGGCTGCGGCGGCGACATTCCGACGAGGCTGCACGCGGCGGGAAAGCTTACCGAGCGCGGCTAGCAAGCAACCATGGGTGCGATGCGACGGTGGATACGCGGAGGAGCTAAGGCAGTGGTGAATGGGCGACGAGGCGCGAGCTTGCTCGACGAAGGCGGAGCTGATCGGCGGCAATGGTGGAGCGGTGGCTCCGCTGTTGCGCTTCGGCTGCTGCTGCGAGCTGGAGAAGTGAAGGAGGAAGGAAGAGTGAGCAGACAGGCAGGCGGACGTGGCTTCAAGTGGAGGACACCGGCAGCGGCGTCAGGCCAGCCACGGCGCGTGGCCTGCGCGGTCAGGCGACCGGCGACGCGCGTCCCCCACGCGGCGGCAATTTTCTGAACCCAGCCGGCACTGTAGCGAGTCTGAATTTTTCAGAATCGGCAGCAAATGACCGACTGACAGGACAATTTCAAGCGGTTATATCTCCCAATCCGTGCTGATCTGGCTCGAGGTGTAGTTAACAAAGATGGAGATCTACATGTGGTCTACAACTTTCACAATTGGAGCTCGAGCTGGTTCGGCTTGGTTTGCAGACTACAGAGCTCTCAACTATGGTACATGAAACTGAAACTACACTTAGGACCTAGAAATAATTTCAAGTGTTGAATCCACCTTCAAAGCTGACTTGTGGGACCTTTTTGGGCATGTTGTGCACATTTTCACAAGTTGGTCACAAAATAACTTTTGTTCCTTACATAATTCTCTACAACTTTGCTTTAGGTTGCTCAGACATGCAAACATCCTAAGCTACACTTTTTAAATAGTCAAACACAGGAGCTCTAGGGGTCCAAATTGGTCAACCATGACTGGGAAACCTAATTAGCCAAAGTGATCAACATAAACATTGTTCCTAATGACATTCTAAGTGTAACTAAGTTACTTAGGATGATTGTTAGCCACACCACACATTGGTCACACAAGAATCAAGCAAGGTATGTACTGAAACGATGAAAAACACATGAAATGTTGCAACTGTTTCATAGTCATGTTTCACTTGTTTCATGATTGTGTTGCATAGCACTAACTAACCTTGTTTCACTAAGTGAGTGGCACATGTTGCACTTAAGTGTTGCACACTTTACTTTTCATAAAAGAACAACACACATGAAATATACAAAGCGTTGCAATGTTTCGAAATTATGTTTCATGTGCTATAAGTTCACGAATGGATGCATGATGCTCATGTTTATGAAATGCAGTGCAAATGTGGAAGCTAAACACCAGGGGTGTTACAATTATCTAACCATTCTATGTAAGCACTTGTTCTACTTTCAAGCAAGAGTTGATCAATTAGATCAATTTCATCATCTTTCATCTTCCAGTTCTTACTGCAGTGCTAGATTGTAGACAAGTCGTACCGTATTATACGATGATTCACGAACCAATGTATCCCAGCTAGGTACCCCAAAACACATGCCCCGCTTGTACCCTAGGCACAAGCAAGACTAATCCACCACTCTCCTATCAAGGGGTCTAGGTCCCTATCCAAACTTGGACTCCAAGCCCCCACTCTTGAGTCCTAGACTCAGTGTGGTGCTTAGACCTCCACCATCCCTGCCTCCAATCAATCGGTTCAAAAAGAGCCAGAACCCACAATAAGAGAGCAACGAGCCTTCCCGCTCACATAAGCAAGTATGTGCTTAGGATAATAAGTCTATGACCTGACTAGAATCCAATGCAACGGCCGGTCCTTAACCAACATGGACAGGGAAAACAGTGTAACCAAGCTATGCCCCATTGGCCGTGGAACACAACCTATTACACCCACCAATACCCGTAGCATATCCCTGCCCGGTCTCCATTTCCTTTCACCATTTTATCATGAGAGTAATAATAATAATCACCTATTGTGAGTAACGGCAGGTTACTCGCGCTACCAAAAAACCTAAGCATAGCAGCTACTCGCACCTATACTAGTAGGACTCATATGATAGATATATTTATGCAGGTGGTTTCCATAAAATGCCTGTAACATAAATGCACATCACAGATATATATATTTAGTGATTATTCAAAATAAGGGTTATGCATTGGGGCTTGCCTTGGGCAGGTGGGGTGTCAGCTCAGTCAGTCAGTGGTGGCTCCAGGACCTCCTCCTACACAAGGATTTCCTCCTCATACTCCTCTATCACCTCCTCAAACTCGTGATCTCCGATGGCCATGATCTTCGCCAATTCATTATCTACATGCATGCGATGATGCAACACGTTAATATTAAGGCAACAACAATTCTTAAAATAAGAATACATTTACTAAGCCACTAAGCTAGCTCTAATGGTTAAGATACTAACCACTTATCTTTTCCACAAAAACAGGTATGGATTCATCTAACAGTTATTAACTTAGCAACTAAAATGTAATCTTACTCTTATTAGCGATTTAACTTATATTACCACAAGGAGCACCTAACTACGCTAGTACTTAGCCTATTCTAAGGCTACAAAAATTATAGCGAGCACATAATAATACAATGAATCTACTGTTAAAATTTCATGGTCAAAGCTATTACCAATTTGCCACAAAAATTCCTACAAATACTAATCTAAATAATACAAAACACTCACAAATGATTTAATAAGCCTTAGCATCAACTCAGACCTGCATCATATAATCATACCATCATATAGACAACATTTTCAGGAACCCAACAAAATT
This sequence comes from Miscanthus floridulus, assembly GCF_019320115.1. Taxonomy (NCBI): domain Eukaryota; kingdom Viridiplantae; phylum Streptophyta; class Magnoliopsida; order Poales; family Poaceae; genus Miscanthus; species Miscanthus floridulus. Next base: position 120,021,196 of record NC_089584.1, read on the forward strand.
TATTTCATAATTTTTAGACACCTATGTGAATTGATATTAATTTTCAAAGTTTAGCTCAGAATGTAAAATATAAAACTATTTCTATTTCCTTAAGAAAAAGAAAAACAAATTCTCACTCTACGACCCACCACCGCACGGCCCACGCGGACGCGGCCCACTGCGAGACGTCCCACGACGGGGCAACCCACGTGCGTGCTACCAACTTTACAAAAATGCCCCCCCCGTGCTACAGACAAATCAACCCGGGGTCTGCAGCACTAGTCCTCGAGAGAGAGGCTATGCAAAAAGGACCTCGCAACTATCCTCTTTTACCATGGCCAGGTCCTTGGCCACTCCTACGCGCGTCGGCGTGGTGGGCACGGCAATGGACGACCACGCTGTCCAACTAAGGCATGCAGCGGCCCCACGAGCGGGCCAACCTGCATCTATGGTCCTAGCGCCTACACTAGATGAAGTTACGGGAGCAGTGGAACTTGCAGGAACGGTGGCCATGGCGAGCGGCCACATGCGATGGTGGCATGGCCGTACCGGCCATCCTAGACCACCGCATAGCTATTGGCTAGCGCGTGAGCAACCCCAGCTTACCCCAATCATGTCTGTGGTGATGGTTGAGGGAATGGTCAGTGGATAAGGGCTGGCTGTGAGCGACCGAAGGGGGTGCAGCGGTGCTCCGAGACGGCGCCGCCACGTCAGCAGCTACGGCGAGGCAGTAGAGGTGCAAGCGAGGCACGCATGGTGAAGTGGAGGTGGAGGCGAAGCTCGTGAGGCAGATGGATTGGCATGGAGTGGCACGGTAGGTGACTGCCCTCATCCATGGCCAAGCCCGGCCTTAATGGCATGGCGGAGGGAAAACTCCAAAATTGGAGCTTGATAGGGCTCGGTTAGGACCGTACGTGGACTTGGCGTGTAGCTAGGTTCCTTAATTGACATCTGGCACAAGTAATTATATAGACATCGATCGGGCGCTGTAGGATCAGCTTCGACGTGACGCAGCCTTGTCTGCCCACCTTCAATGGCGATGATGGCTCAGCGCCGGTGGTTTCCATTTAATGGAAGATGACAAGGGTGAGACGGTAACTAGTTGCACATGTGGCGCAGAGCGAGGCCAGCAATGCATGGAAACTCAACGTCGCCATGGGGAGCGGCAGGTTGCTAGCGAGGACATGCACACGTTTGAGTGTCGCAGCGGCGCTACTGGACAACATGGCACCAGGGTAGAACGTGCATGTTGATGCGGTTATAGGCTCGACCATGTGCTGCTATAGCACCACGAGCAGGACAATGACGAGGCAGCAGGACCCAAGGAGGGTGGTGTGCACAACAGCGACAACGTGATGGTAGCGGTAGTAGCGCGACATGGCGACAGGACGGCCCGGCACAGGTGAGCGGCGGGTGCGGCGGCTCATGGTTGGTGGCTAGCGGCGTGCCCACCGTGGCTAGGCTGCGGCAGCAGCAATTGGCCAATGTGGCCACGTGCGCATGTGCGTGCGCGCCCAGCGCACCGACGCTGTGGCGTCGGGGTTGGATGGCCTGGTGACCACGCCCAACATGTGAAGACAACCTGAGTTCATGTTATGCATGGATTTTAAAGCATTCAAGACGTCTAAACCGTAGATCCAATCCCCAAACCACTTTTGCTATACCTTAGAGGGTATATTAGGCAACTAAAATAAGCCATAATACTACCCTACTTCTTAACCTAATTTCTCTACAAAAATTGCTAAACATCACAATGCCTAACCTTCCAAAATTTCATGAAATTTTCTAAGTGTTAAATGGATTTCTATTTCTAGTTGCACTTTTAAGCTATTGAATATAGTACTTAACGACATTATCTCTCAACACCAAGTATTTCATTATCATCTACAAATCTCACATTTCAAACTTTATTAAGGTGTCACATATATGTTTTATAGCATTTTTGTTCAATAAAAATTAGTTAACATCCCTACTTGCTAACTTTCTAAATCATAAATTAATTTTTCGTTTTACATCTTTACGACTCGTTTAAGTTACAATGCTTTACATATTCATTACACCACATGCAATATCACTTAAGTATGATGCTCAAGACATGTTTTACCAAGTGATTTACTGTGTAACACCGAGGGTGTTACACTCCCTCATTCCTATCTCCATCGTGCTGCGCCTAGGGTTTGGGGTCGCCGCCAGCCACCCTGCTGCGCCGACTTCTACACATACCCAACGCGGCCAATCAACCCACTCCTCCATCAATGGTGCACCCCTAGCACACACCACCGCCATTGGGCATGCCTGCCCCCTCCGCCGCTAGCAGCACGCTGTTAGCCACGCCTGCCGCCCTCCCCTCCTGACACCCCCTCCCCTTCCGCCGTGAACTACGCCCACCCCCTCCCCTTCCCAGACCCCGCCATGAGCCAAGCCTACCCCCTCCCTTTCTACACCCCCACCATGAGCCACTCTTGCCCCCCTCTCCACCAGCAGCTCATCGTCATCACCTTCGGCCTCCACGGATCTGCCTCATCACTGTGCGTCTTCGACTTCCTTCTCGCCCGATTCGGTACGCTCTTTCAGATCCAAAATGTTCTCAAAGATTGAACTCTAACATTTTCCTTTTTCTGTTCTTCTGTCCAGACAACTCTAGGGACTACCAGGAACTGCTATACTAACACCGTCATCAATAGCTTCCTGCTCACCACTAGAAGCTGCTGGGCACAAGTTGCGTGCCAAACGTGTGAAGCGAACAAGCAAGGCAAGTTTACTGTGATGCATATTCCATCATGTTGTAGGTGTAGTACTAGCCTTTAATATGTGCACTGTGATATGTTTTTGAACACACAACCAAATTAGCCATTAAACGTGCACACAGATGCCACGCCAACATGCCAGCCAACGCGCAAAGTGGATCGATGCTAAAACTAAGCTTTTGTTGGACATGTGCCTTCAAGAAAAGGAAAAGCTCAACTTCACCAGCAAGGATGGTGTAAGTAGGCACGGCTGGAACAACATTTACACCCACTTCCCCCAATATGATCGGAGATAGGTCAACAACAAACTATGGACCCTCAGATCCAAATACGTAAAGTGGAAGAAGGAGTTATCAGCCACTGGGCTCGGTCGTGACACACAAACAAGGGGCACTATCGCTGAGCCTAGGTATTGGCTAGTACGTTACCCAGCCCGATAGCGATGACACTATCAAGTGTGCGGTAAGTTGACTATCTATTGCCATATGTTGTCAACTATTTGCCCTAGTAGTGTCTACTGCCATCCTTTTGACAAAAAGTTTGCAATGTGTTCATTGCAGGAAACAAGTGCTGCTTGTGGAAAATGTGGCATACCACCTCCCTTCCTGAATGAACTTGAAGAACTATACGGTGACCCGAACCAGAACACGAGTGGTTTCATGTCCGTTGGTGGTATAGGTGCTACAACGCCTCTTCATTTCGGACCCTCCAGTTACCACTCTGGTTCCAAAAGGGATAGCAGGGACAATGTTATTAACAGCCCAAAGAAGAAGAAGTCTTGCAACATGGGTGAGTACATGGCACATTTATCAAAAAGCATTGCTACGAGGAGTACATATCATGATCGAGAACGTACCCGTGAACAAGCAAAGGTGGACGAAGCAATGCAAATCCTATGAGAAGACGGTGTGCTCGGTACTTCAGACCTATTCTTTGAAGCGTTGGAGCTATTTAAGAACTCTGTGTCATGTAGGGAGTTCATGAATTTTTAAAACATAGAAAAGCGTCTTGCTTGGCTTACGTGGCACCTGAATAGGAACAACAAGTAGCCATCATGGATGTCCTTAACAAGCTATGCGTGAGGCATTTAGATGTTGAGTTGGCTTGAGACCACCGATGACATTTGAGTGTTGTCTTGTATCATTTTAGTTCATTTCTTGTCCGCTAGTTTTTCAACTCATGTGTGTTTGTATAATTTGCATCGATGTAATGTGGCCCGTGGCTAGAACCATGTGTCATGTTTATTTTCCCGAACTCCAAATAACCTGTGTGCTGGCATGTTTCTTAATTTGTCATATGTGTGTTTTTCGTAAAATAAGTTTCTTAATATTCATGTGCAAAGTTAAGTACCGTCTTTTGCTGCGTAGGCTAACTACTCATTTTGTAGGTGTCCATGAGGTGTGCACAACAGAAGCCCGCTCACTAGCGTGCTACGATACTCATCAACTAGGAAAGAGGTTAGTAAGTACCGAAAAGTGGGTACAAGTTTCTTAATTGGTGTACCCGGTTGAGCTACATGCCTAAATGATGTGTTAAAACATGTTTCTTAAAAATTCTGAAGTGTGTTTTTGCAAAAACATGTTTCTTAATTTGTGTATTACTTTTCTTAGTGTACAACTCACTACTGTGCGTGATGTGTGTTATACAATGCAGGCTGTTTGGACCATGGAGAGAAGTGATGAAGAAAGTGAAACTTCTAGTGAGAACAGCTTCAACGAAGTGGTTACTATAGCTATGGCTAAAGGATATGCAATAATGTCCACTATGATGGTGCCGCCACAAGTCAACCCTGCCTACCGTCACCCCGAAGCCACCGAACGATAATGGGTAGATAACCTTTTGTATGATCATAGTAGATGCTTTGAGTACTTTCGTATGCAGCCTAAAAATTTCAGACGCTTGCATTACATATTATCTAACGGCTATGGTCTAGCATCCACTAGGGAACTTGATTCTTTGGAAGCTTTAGGCATGTTTCTTTGGGGATGTGGGACAGGGCAATCGTAGCGGCAAATGAAAGAGAGATTCAGGAGGGGATTGGGCACCTATAGCAAGATATTTGCCCTAGTGTTTAACGCCATGGTGCCCTTTGCAAATGCAGTGCTTAGGCCTAAGGACTACACTTATGCTGTAGTGCTGCATAAGTTGACAAAGTATGAACCTTTTTTTATTGCTGCATAGGAGCCCTTGATGAAACTCACATATAAGTGAATTTTAAAGCAGCAGAACATGAGGCCTACACTAATAGGCATGGTTACACCAGCCAAAATGTGGTTGCTACTTGTGACTTTGACATGAGGTTCACGTATGTTAGCAGTGGGACAGAGGGTTCTGCGCATGATATGCGGGTGTTAAAGATGGCTTGGGAGGATCCCAATTTCCTGCACCCACCATCAGGTTTGTTTAACTAAATTGGTTGTGTGTGACAAGTGTTTGTGACCTTGTTTGTTTGTGACCTTGTCTGTTTGTATGTTTCTGTGCAAGAATATATTATTTGGTGGACTCTGGTTACACACTAAGCCTAGGATATCTATAGCCACATCCAAGAAACCAATGTGGTGACGTGGAGGAGGTGTTCAACCACCACCATTCAAAGCTATGCACTGTTATAGAATAGACATTTGGGGCCACGAAAGCTAAGTGGAAATGTTGAAATGCGGACTTCACTATAAGGGCATAAAGCAATCATAGATAATTCTTTCTTTGTGTGCGTCGCACAACTATGTGCATGAGCTAGAGGGAAAGAAGAAAGCAGTAACGTACGAGGAACCACAAGGACTTGGCCCTTTGACTCAAGTGGCACTTATGGCGTTAACTGACCCCACAGATATGGACCAAGTCTAGGACTCGATTACTTCTGGACTGGGACTACTTGGGAAGACGATGTATGTGAATCTATTAAAGTAGTGTTATAAAAATTATTCATTCATCAATCTTTTGTTGACTACCTAGTTGGGACTGAATAGGCTATTATAAACATGTAGGTGAGTGTGTACTAAAGGATACATGGACAAGGGAGTAGCTGATGGCAGGAAGAAGTGGGCACTAGTTGCTTTCTAGATTTTGAACAATTGGGCTTCTTCTTCTTGGAAGTACCTATAAGTGGGTACAAGTTTTGTATTACTGTTCCACATATGCACCCAATTAGGCTTAGAGGACTGATGTCATTTGCACAAATTTGGTAATGACCACAAATTAACTGTTGTAATGGGCAACTATAAACAAGAATAGTGCATATGTAACACTTCTTGTAGCAGCTGATCATGTGGCTCCTAGGGGCTATAAGTTTTGTAGTTGTGCCCACTACTTCCATTGGTAAGTTGTAAGCCAAGTACTTTAGTAGTATGTTGGACGGCATGGAGTGTTGTATGCAACTCTATGTGTCGTGTGTTATAAAGGACCTATAATGGAACATCCATTACGTACTATGCTGTAAATTATAGTAACTTATGCATTCAAATAACGCTAATAGTGAGCAGAAACCTACCTAAACTTTTTATTTTGTTGACACTACCAGGCTCGGTGTGAGATACATCAACGCTTAGCCACATACCTCGACGTTAGGTATATTAACGCCGAGTTAAGAGCACATTGTTGGTCCTTACTGAGTAAATGGTGCCCATGGGGCCACCATGCATGACCTCGGTGTCGTATCACAACACGCCGAACCCAAGAACTCGGTGTCACACGTAACCACGCCGAGCCACAGACCTTGGCGTTACATTTTTTAACGCGGACATTTGCACTCAGGACGATACTTACTGGAATTGTAGAGCTCGCGATGCCAACGCGCCCTACCTCGGTGTGGCTATTTACACCAAAATTGGAAGAAGAGTTGCATGGACTTAAAAGCTCCTAAGATCATGTCATCAAGGAATCAATCGCATGCAGGTCGATATCAGCTGATTCAAATGCAAAACTGAAATCAGCTTTCTTCAGATAGCGCCAACAGATAATGACAAAGGCTACGATTGGTGTCGGGACAAGACATGTTGGACTCTACAAAAAGGGAAAGATTAGAGTCCAAGTTATCTTAAATTAGGAATGTTTTCTCTAGGGTCAAAGATTGTGATGAGTCATGCTTAGATAGGAGTCATGCGCAGGTCCCTGGTATAAATATCAAAGCCCGACTATTGTAAAAACACACAATCAATCAAATACAAGTTACTTACTTTTTTTTAACTCTAGCCACCCCTTAGGAGTAGGAGTAGAGTAGATCTTGGCGAGTTCTTTAGCAAGTATGGCTGCATCGATCCAGTCGACCTCCACTGCTTATCTATAAGTACCATCATGGCTTATACTTCTGTTCATACGGCTACATCGATCCGGTCGACCTCCACTATGACTCTGGTATAAGCTAGTTATCGACTCTTGTCTAGTTCAAGTATGGCTGCATCGATCCGGTCAACCTCCACTGCTTGAACTAGATTAAGGTCAAGTTATCGGCTCTATCTAAGGGTGGCGTTCCTTCGGATAGATTCATTAAGTTACCGATATTGCTTATTGCTTCCATTGTTTATTTAATTACAGCAATATCACTTCGCCTAATTGGGATTGATCTATATCGGCCTTATATCCTTTTTAGCCCATCGTTTGTTAATCCGAATTTGATCTAATTTGCATCTTAAACGACGAGTTATGTTTTATCGGCCGTTTTATGTCAATCTTGATCACGCATAGTGTACGATTAAGGCATGTTTGGTCTTGAGTAGATCTATTGGCTAGCGAAAACTATTTCATAGCCCATTATCATGGCCTGTATGATTCATCCTCACACCCCACAGTTAGCACCGTGGAGTGGGGATCGTTATTCGATAGATTTATTCCTGATAGGACATGATCTTAACTGTGTGCTATGCCTAAATCGGCTGTTTTAGCCGATATCGAGCACTTTCATGAACAGTTCACATCATAAGATCATTGAAGTAGGGATATGTTAAAAGATGTGTTAGCCCCATGATCTTATTATTGTATTACGGTCTGCATGATTCTACCTCATGCCCCACTGATATTAGTAATAAGTTAGGGTCGTCGAGTCTATTATTGTTTCTATGGCCTGCATGATTCGGCCTCATGCCCCACTAGTCATAGCGATAGATGAGATCTAATATGTTCATTAGATTTATCTTTATTAAATGGTTGAATGATGATGAGCTGTTTCTTTTATAAAAGGGGGTTTGGTTACTCGCAGTCATTGGCTTAGCATAGTTTAATCATTGTTGATATATTTTTGCCATTGACCGATATTTGTCCAAATAATGATATTCATTCTAAATGATAACCGATTCTTCTTACACAACCCCATGAGCTTTAACTGATTTATTCTTATGAATATGCTGGAATCGACTATTTAGTTGATCTCCTTTCATATCAGCTCTCAGAGCCGCACATTCAGGACTGTCTAGCAACACCGGCATGTTCCGCCCTAAATTACTGATAAACTTTCCCTCCTTGTTAATTGCAGAGTCAAATTGACTAGCACATCTCAGGAGGAGCGCGCAGGATCGACCATCCCTATGCTGAAGCTAGGTGGATCTCCAGCTCCATCGATCGAATCCTTCTGGCTTGCTCGTGTGCCCTCGGCACGGGACAAAATTTCCACGTCGACACACGTTTCTGGCACGCGCGGTGGGACATCACAATCATCATGGTGGTTCACAACAAGAACGACATCCTTATAGTACATTATGAAGATCTACCTGATGGAGATAAAGATGTTATCGACAAAGCTACAGAAGAATTTTAGAGCAAATGTTTGTTGTCCTACACCAAAACACGTGACAACACAGTTGTTCAGAAAATTCCACTACCAAGAGTTCTATTACACGGGCAGACAGATACAGCCGAAGCTGAAGACAGGCGTTTCTTTACGGAAGTTGTAGACAAATCTATTGATGTCATATCAAGCCATAATGAAGCTTTCTTAGACACATTCCACAACGCCATGAAAGAGGCGATTCATGGGTTTCCAGTTGGTCAAGTTGGGCCGACTTATTACAATATTCTAGATCCATCGACCCAAGGGACTAATCAAGTCGGTACCAGCCATCAAGAAGCAGCACCAGCTGGTAATGGTGATGTCTAGGCAGTTCAGGGTTCATCTGAATAAGCTCAAGGTACTACTACGAATTAAATACAATATAATCCTGGACCGTCAGTACAACATGTGCAACAGCTGATGGGGCAAGGTCAGAACCAGGTGATCAATTTTGGCACATCAGGCCACATACCATCGTCGGCTCAAAAAATGGCACCCTCAATTCAAAGAATCCATAGAGATATAGATCATTATGTCTATAATCAGAGACTTCAAGCAGCAAACCAGCAAAGGACCTAGCAGATAGAAATTCCACAAGGGTGTCACTATGGCACAGATTATAACACCCTTCACATGATTCCGAATCCAGGGTACCAAGGCACATGGGATTTCAATCCACAGATGGGTCAGCAGGTGTAGAGAAATCCAAATTCAAATGCTGATGAGTTGCTGCTGAAGGTGACCGAGATGATGAAGAATTAGTTTGGTCTGAAGCCAAAAGGGCTGACCTTCTCGTACAAACGCCCATATCTAGAATGGTATGATTTGGTCGCTCTTCCCATAAATTACAGGCTCTCAGAATTCGCTAAGTTCACTAGCCAAGACAGTACAAGCATGATAGAACATGTCAGTCGATATCTTACACAATTGGGCGAAACATCAGTTGAGGATGCCCATCGAGTTCGTTTCTTCTCCTTGTCCCTATCAGGGCCAGCCTTCACTTGGTTTTCATCACTACCAGTCAATTCCATTGCTAATTGGGCTGACCTAGAGAAAAAGTTTCATACATATTTTTAAACTAGGACTAGGGAAAAGAAGATAACCGATTTGACAACTATAAGGCGGAAGACTAGTGAATCAGGCACTGAGTTTCTTCAGAGGTTCTAAGAGACTAGGAACTTGTGCTTCTCATTAAACATGGCTGATGATCAACTAGCTGCTTTAGCTATTCAAGGAATACTGCCAATGTGGAAAGAAAAGCTGATGGGACAAGAATTTGACAACTTGGGTCAATTGGCTCAATGAGTGGTAGCGCTCAATAGCCAATTCCAGAGTATGCGTAGAGATATCCGATTCTAGAAGAGTACCACAGTGGCCGAAGCTTATAATCCATACTCAGTTGATGACGGCTATGAAGATGAAGAAGAAGAGGTTGCTACAACTGAATGGAATTGGGGCAAAAGGACAGTAATGGTGCAAATCCTTGGGGAAGAGGAGTCGAGGAGAGCTATGACTTTGATGTCACAAAATTAGACAAGTTCTTCGATTTCTTGCTTGAGAAGGGACAAATCAAGTTGCTCGATAATCATGTTATGTTGCCCCCAGATCAATTGAAGAATAAGAAGTTCTACAAGTTCCATAACGCTACTTCTCATTCCACTAATGAATGTAGAATCTTTCAGCAGCATATACAGAGGGCTATTCAGTAAGGAAGGCTCAAATTTGATATGCCTCGGAAAATAAAAGTTAATGATAATCCTTTCCTAGGGGATCAAAACATGGTTGATGCTGGGCTACTCAAAGGAAAGACTAAGGTCCTAACATCAACCAAATCAAAAGAAGCTAGAACAGTAGATCTCAAGATACAAATATCAGCTAATGGGTATAGAGAGATTAGAAGACGTCGCGCTAAGCAAAAGAGCTGATATGAGCAGGGGAAACATCAAAAGATGGGGCAACAAAGCCATGAGTTACATCTCGGATCTTGTTGAATAAGTGGCAGCGACAGAAGGAAAAGGATTATCAGTGTTGGTTAAAGGATCAAGAATACCAGCGCCAACTAGAAAAAGAGAGGTATAAAAGGAAACAAGCTGAATCACATTGGAATTGTCCTTTCTTCAGACATTGCTGGAATGAAGGTTTGAAGTTGCCTACCAGACATGACTGTCTAGAATGCAGCAATCAATATTTGGAGTTTAGGCAACCTCAAACCAACCGCTGGTCTATCCATGCTCAAGATGCATATCATCATAATAACATGGATCGGCGCTTAAAAAATAAAAGTGTTCATGATCAGCTTGGAAAATGAGTTGTTGACCAAGACTGGGTTGATTGTGAAGAGGAATGCAACGAAAGAGAATATGTTTGGCAGGAAGGCCAATGGTGTCCAGGAGGTTTGACAAGGAGCCAGAAGAGAAGGGTGCAACGCCTAAGGAATATAGAGTTGAAATAGGCTCAGGCATCCGGTAAACCTCAAGTATGGCATACTAAGCAAACAAACGATAGAAAACAACCATCGGCTAATATCCAAATGGCTTTTCTATTGCCATCAGAATTCAGAGCTCCGACAGATCAAGAAGTTTATTCAGATTTTGATGAATTGGAGTATGAGGAGATAGTTGCCAAGTTGATGGTTGTACAACAAGTAATATTTGATAAACCAGTCAAGCATCGGCACTTAAAGGCTTTATATATAAAAGGTTTTGTTAATGGGAAGCCGATGAACAAGATGTTGGTGGACGGAGGTGCTTCTGTCAATCTTATGTCTTACACCACTTTTCATAAACTTGGCAAAGGACCAGAAGATTTGATGGAGACTGACATGATGCTTAAGGATTTTGGAGGTAATGCATCTAAGACCCGGGGCAATAAACGTCAAACTAACAATTGGGAATAAGACTCTGCTCACCACATTCTTCATCATCGATGGAAAAGGATCGTATAGTCTGCTCCTTGGTCGTGATTGGATTCATGCAAACTATTGTGTGCCATCGACCATGCATCAGTGTTTGATTCAATGGCATAGGGATGATGTCGAACTGGTTCGCGCTGATGAGTCTGTGAGCATCACAACAGTTGATCCAGTCTTCTGGGAACTAGGAGACTTCGAATGCTTTTTTGGCAAGTTATGGGAATGAGGCTTCATTAAGATTAGCAATGAAAACCAACAATCGATGCAAGCGATTGGCTCTGAGAGTTTGTTTTAGTAAATAGTCATGGCTTCATGTCGGCCATTGGATTAAGGAAGAATAAGCACTGACCTAGAAGATGGGCTTAGGCTGATGTATGCGAACGCTAAGTCGAATCATGAGTGATAGATCTATTAAAGGAGGTTCTATTTCGCTTAATGGGATGCTTGACCTGGGTTGATCAATCATTTAACCTTTGATATGAAAAGTTATGTGGCGAAATATTTAAAGGGAAGTTATCCTAGCATTTGATCAACATTTGATAGCTGATTCATTTAGTCATCGGCTCTAATAGCCGGTACTAGAAAGGTATCGCCTCTAGTTCAAAAAATGAAAAAAATCTTCAAAGACATAAAAGCGGATACAATATGTATAGCCTCTAGAGAAAGAAATGAAAACAAAGACAGTCATACACAAGGGCATTGCACTAAAAACACATTCATGAAAGAACATGAGTCTTTGCTCATCGGTTTACCCTAAGTACAAACTAATCGAAGACCTTGTTAACTACATCCTGAGCAGATGTAATGTCAACAACGGCCTCTGCGACAACGACAAATTCTTCAAGTAGGTCCTCATGTCCCTCAGGACCGTCACCCATCGGGTAGCCAGCCTCCATGGTGTGGAGATCATACTCGATCTAGACTTGTGCCGTGGTTAGTGCCACCGACAAACCGTGACGAACGCCATGGAGGGCGATCTCCTGAGCATGGGCTGGGATGTCTTGGAGGTGAGCATTGATGAGGGAACCCTGAGCATTAACGACATCCGCGGCCGCGTTCGCCGCCAGTTGGACAGATTCCGACTACATCATCAGGGCTGGCGATCACAGAAGACTATCAAGATAAAGACGGTGGAAATCAGAATGGAAGCATTCATGGAACTCGGCTTACCTGCCACTACGGCATCAGACTCAGCCAGCCGCACTTGAATAGCACTGGCCTCCTCCTCAGCCACATTAAGGGCCGCTTGGAAGACTCCTAGACGGATCTCAAGCTGGACGTTTTTTTGAATTGCCTTGGAATAGCGGTCCTCGGCCGCCCTCCATTCTCGAAAGAAGCACTGGGCATCGTCGCTGTTATACGAGTTGGAAGAATCTAACGACGAAGCCGGTGTGGAAGATGTAGCGTCAGAGGGCTTGCTGGCCCTGGGGAGCGGATGAAGACTGTCATTCACGATGAACCTATAGGCGAGTCAGAAAAGATCATCATCATGAATAGAGGATATCAATCTCACCTCATGCATCGGAGGCGCTGGTTCATCGGCATGTTCTCCTCTGGGACCTCCTCTGCCGCGCGCTTGCCACGGTTCTCCTCGTCGGCCATGAAGTTGATTGAATCTATAGGAAGAGAGAAAGGCCGCTATGGAGTTCTGCGAGGGTGAAGAAAGGCAAAGAAATAGGAACAGTTGCAAGTGCAGATGTGTTCAAGGTCAGATCCCTTGGCCGGTATTTGAAGCCACGGGACAAAAGGATGGACGCCTCGGGTCGTGTAAAAGGCAACCACAATTAATAGGAGGCGAAGCATCACCTCGCTAATATCGAAGAGAATACGGCGTCAGATGACTAAGGATAGAAGATCGAAGGGCTCTCTTAATAAAGGCCATGTTTTTAGACCTAAATAAGATTAAGACCAAGAGTCTGGAATCGACTATTTTCAAAATCGGCTCTTTAGTCGGAACAAAGGAAAACACAGTAAGACAACAGAAAGTGTAGTTGTCATTGATTCTATGCAAAGACATATGTTGATATACAAATTATGAGTCTAGAACATCCTGGATCGATCTCAACACTTCTAGCCGAATAGCATCAGCTTCTATGATCTGTTGTTTGTCTTCTTTGACTGATCTAGGAATGCTCTTGTGGCTACTTCGGATGGCTCTACCTTCTCTAACTTTGGCCAATGGTTCCTGTTTCTTTTGTTGAATAGCATCAGGTATTTGAGCCAGGATGGACTTATGCCGATCAATAGCAATAAGACTCTAGAGAAGGCTAGGGATGGATTACCCTTGAGGGCCAAGAGCAAAAGAGCCAAATGATTTGTTAGCCGAAGTCTACAAGAATCTTGTGATGGATGAGTTAGAAGACTTGAGTTGCCTTTGGCTACGTGCTCTTGAAAAACATTGAAGCCCATAAACTAAGGATTGCAAAATATTACACTTAAAAGGTCAAGAATAAGCAATTTTTTGAAAGAGATTTGGCCTGGAGAGTAAAATTGCTGATCGGGTCAAAGGACAGCAAGTTCAGCAAACAGTCACCTAGTGGGAAAGGACCTTATCGGATCAAGCGTTGTGCGCCTGGTAATACTTATATTTTGGAAACACTAAAAGGAGAAGGAGAATTTGGTAGAGCAATCAAATGGGTAATATTTAAAGGAATATTACCCTAACGTTTCGATTAATACTTGATAACCAATTTGCTTGGTTGTCGGCTCTAATAGCCGATACCAGAAGGGTATTGCTTCTAGTGCGAAAATAAACCCAAAGGGGTAAAAGCTAGTACAATGTGTATCAAAGTGATGCATATAGTATGAAGTATGAAACAAAAGAAAAATCACTCAAGACAGAGAAATTGTTTGCTAATATCACCTATTACAAACTACGGGCCAGAAAACACTTTGGCTACTATATCATCGGCCTAGGAGATAAAGGCTACGGAGTTAGCAGCACTAAAGAAATCCTCAATCAGGTGTTCATAATCCCCAGGGTGGTAGGCTATGAATTTAAGATGCTTAGTTGAAGCAATCAAAAGGGTTGATCAAGAAAAGCAAGCAACACCCAAAAGAGAGCTAATCATGATATTTTAAGTGGTATTCTCAAATTGATACTCTCATGCAAGCAAAGATCAAAAGATAAAGCAAGTCAACCACAACAAGAAAGTGCACTTGATCATAAGTGGTATTCATTTCATATGGGTGAAGAATGAAATTCAACATGGTATCAATTGGTCTTCACCAAGCTTATAATTGGACTTTACATTGCTATTGAAGTAATGAATTGGAATCTATGTGACTATCCTCTACTCCAACATAGCAAAGGTATCATTGTAATGTACATGATCATTTCATCCCTTACTAGTATGCGGTTAGTGCATATAGTACATGCTTCATAGGATCATGCATAACAAATGAAATGTTTAAATTCATAGCCTACCACTATTATTTGAATGATTACTTGATCTAGTGGTTAGTACATGAATTTGTTCATGAGCTAGTGAACCCAAGTACTTGACTTAATTTGGATTGCTAACAAGTGACAAGTACAACATTGGCAAGATAACCCTTGCAAGAGGTGTGAAGAAGCTTGTCATTGGTTCAAACCGGACTTGGAAGCTTAGGCAAATCAATTTAGTTCAAGTCAACCATAGAAGCTCATGATAGTGATAAGAGTACAAGCACAAGACAACAATGCAAATGGATATCTAGTTTGTTTGTTTCAAATGGTATCTAGACTCAAGTATTTCATTAAGAATTCATAAGTGATGTCTAGATCAACTCACAAGTGATATCCTACAAGTGGTACTCATGAAGATAGCAAAAGTTTAAGAAATGGTCTTTATTGATAAATCAAACAAGTGGTTCCATACTAGAAGATTCTTTCAAATGGTATTCACTTCCTACAAGTGGTATCTATACATAGTATCAATCATGCAAGATGATGGTTCCACAAGTGATCCTAAACTTTAAGTGATCATCAAATGAAGAATGCATCCCTCAACTACAAGAGCTCAAGTGTATAAAATGGATGACCCATGCTATCACATAGGGGGAGGTGTCACACAAATTGATCACAAGATCAAAAATCTTATGTGTGGTATCTCAAGAAGCCCTACACAAGTTACAAGTGGTATATACAAGTGGTGTCATTCCAACAAACAAAGAGATGTCCATAAAAAATACACGACTCAAGCCTCAACCATCTACCCCAAATGCATACCCTTGCATCAATGAGAAACTCACCTTTTATGGAAATTGATGACAAAGGGGGCGAGATTGTACAAAGATATGAAAGCCTCTATAGGGGGGAGAGATAAATTGTGCAAGGGGAGAGATAAGATATGAAAGCTTAGGAGGTTGGACATAAATATGGACAAAGAGGAAGCAACATTGGAGAAAAGAGATGGATCATAATTTCTTGGACAAGAGAAGCACACAAGTAGGGGGAGCAAGCTCATGAACTTTGATTGATTGCATTTGATATCTGCATATTCATGTGCTTGCTTGCATTGCATAAGCTTTCAAATTCAATATGTATGCTTGTGTGGTGTATGCTAGTTGTAGAACTTGAATGATGATTTGATAACTAGAATGCATAGGATGATAGCTAGACACTTGGTATGTTTTTCAAGTAATGCTAGTACCTTGCTTTTAATGTTGATCTCACAAGGTATCTAGTGCTTTTATTGCCAAGTGATGTCTAGCTAACCATGGTGCTAAGGATAAACTTAAAGGTGCAACTCCGATTGGTACATGCTTCAAAGGTTTATTCTATACACCTTAACATCATTTGTAGTATTTACTCTCCCACATTTTTAATCTATGCATGTGTGCGAGCTTCAAATCAAACACTCTAGCACATATGTAGGGTGAGCTAATACTACTATTTCAGGTTTGTGGTACTTGTCCAAAATCATTTTCACATGGTAAAATTGCTTGGGCAAGCAACATGAATCCAAAAGAGCTTAATTTCTATATCTTTGTAGAGTTGTCATCAATTACCAAAAAGGGGGAGATTGAAAGGTCCTTGTTTGGTTTTGGTAATTGAGTGACAACTTAGGTGGACTAATTGTGTTTATGTGAGATACACAGGTGATTAGTCCACAGGTACATGTGTGTGAGCAACATATGCCATGAAGGTGAAAATGGCTTAGAGATATTGCAAAGCTCACACATATGATGATGAAGGAGCTCATTGCACATGAGACATGACATTGAGTCATGTGATCAAGGTGGAGAAGATCAAGACATGACTTGGTGCCGATGGACGATGGCAACGGTGAAGAGCAAGTAAAGTTAAGATCGATGAACCAATATGATCACGTGATGATATGAAGTGGATCATATCATTGTTGATCGTGTTGGTGCATGTGTTGCATCGACATTGGAGGAGATGGAATGGAATGCGCAAGGCAAAGGTATAACCTAGGGCATTTCATTTCACCGGTCATAGGTGTGTAGAGAAGTTGATGACCGGGTTTAGGATAGATGGCCGTACTATTAAGAGGAGCAAACTTGTTTGCATATCGGTCATCTAATGCCACTCGAGTGTTCTAACTTTGCATCATCGCTAGGATCGAGTGGCGTGGCAAGTTGAGTGGCTAACATCCTTTGGGAAATGATTGTGAAAAGCTAACACACATACACATGGTAGTGTACACTTGGTGGTGTTGGCACATTTACAAAGGAGATGGAGTTGGAGTTGATGTGGATCAACTTGGTGAAGAAACTCCACCGGCGGAGTGTCCGCCCGTAGAGTGCGGATAGTCCGACGGTGCCATCGGCGCCCTACACAGAAAAGACAGGGTCTCACAGAGTGCATCGGACGCTGGCACTGGAAGTGACCGGACACTAGCAGGGCGCGTCCGGTCAGGCTGACGCATGGTGACGCAGGAGCTGGAGTGTGACCGAACGCTAGGCTGCGTCCGATCACGTGCGACCGGACGCGTCCAGTCAAGGTCGGTACCTTACTGTAAATGACCGGACGCTGAGGTCCAACGTCCGGTCAGTTGAAGCTGCTATGTTCGGTCAGAAGATGACCATTGAGATCGAAAGAATGCTGTTGAACGCAGGTGACACATGGCTATCATCGGGCGACTGGACGCTGAGGACCAGCATCTGGTTGACCCAACAGTTGCCCAGTGAAGGGGTAACGTCTAGTTTAGCCCTTGGGGCTATAAATAGAAGTGGCCTTCGGCCATGGCTGGTGCTGAGCACCTAAGGGGACTTAGTGTCCATGCTTGTGAGTGCTTGGGAGCCCTCCATCACACATATACTTGATAGTGATCATTCGATTGTGTGAGTGAGCGATTCTAGTGCGATTGCATCGTGAGGTTGCATTGAGTGGCACTAGGTGATCGAGTTGTAAGCCGGTGGTGCTTGTTACTCTTGGAGGTTGCCACCTCCTAGATGGCTTGGTGGTGGTCTCCGTCGAAGCCCGCAAGAAGTTTGTGCGGCGCTTCAGAGAAGAGCTTGTGAGGGGCATTGTGCTCGCCCTGTGGGAGTCGTGAAGAGCAACTTTAGTAAAGCATGTCATTGAGCTACCCTCACCTTTGGGGTAGGTTCTTGCGGCGCCCGATGTGCGGGCTTGGCAGGTGATGCCAATTAGCCGCCGAACCACTAAGTGAGCGGTCGACACAACGGAGACTAGCGTGTTGGCAAACACGTG
This sequence comes from Miscanthus floridulus, assembly GCF_019320115.1. NCBI lineage: Eukaryota > Viridiplantae > Streptophyta > Magnoliopsida > Poales > Poaceae > Miscanthus > Miscanthus floridulus. The sequence continues at coordinate 120,039,249 of NC_089584.1, forward strand.
AACCTCGGGAGAAAAATCATCGTGTCAACCTTGTTCTTCTCGTTGGTTTGCATCCCGTTACACAAGGTTGCGATTATTTTCATATACATTAAGCTTGTGTTGTTGCTTTTGTAATTAGTTAGCTTGTGTAGCTTACTAGTTACCTTCTTGCTTGTGTAGCATAGAAGTAGCTCCCTTGCGTGACTAATTTGGTTTGTGTAACCTTGTTAGTCACATTACTTAGTTTGTGTAGCTAAGTAATTGCGCTCTCTAATTTAGCATTGGTTGCCTTGTTATTGAGCATTGCTAGTAAGCTTAGGTGGCTTTATGCTTTTGCTTACTAGCTTGTGTAGGAGCTCTCTTGTTGCTTAAAGTACTAGAGGCATAGGTTTGTGTGACCTTGCTCCTAGAATTAGTTAGGTGAGCTCTAGCTAGCCCGGCACCTTTGTTGCTTGATTAGTATCTTTGGAAGGTGCTAGAGAACATAGATAGAGGGGTGTAGTCTTGGCTAGACCGATAGTTATAATTCCGCACTTGTTTCGGTTAGCCGACGCAGTTAATTTTAGAAAAGACTATTCACCCCCCCTCTAGTCCGCCATCTCGACCCTTCAATGTGTTTACACCAAAATTTGGAAGAAGAGTCGCAGGGACTTAAAAGCTCCCAAGATCATGTCGACTCCAGGCATGTGGCTACGATCGGCGCCGAGACAAAACATGTTGGACTCTACAAAAAGAGAAAGATTAGAGTCCAAGTTATCTTAAATTAGGAATGTTTTGTCTAGGGTCAAAGATTGTGATGAGTCGTGCTTAGATAGGAGTCATGCGCAGGTTCCAGGTATAAATATCAAAGCCCAGCTATTGTAAAAAACACCCAATCAATCAAATATAAGTTACTTTTTTCAGTTCCAGCCACTCCTTAGGAGGTAGAGTAGATCTCGGCGAGTTCTTCAGCAAGTATGGCTGCATCGATTTGGTCAACCTCCACTGCTTGTCTATAAGTACCGTCATGGCTTATACTTCTGTTCATATGGCTGAATCGATTCGGTCGACCTCCACTACGACTCTGGTATAAGCTAGTTATCGACTCTTGTCTCGTTCAAGTATGGCCGCATCGATCCTATCGACCTCCATAGCTCGAACTAGATTAAAGTCAAGTTATCGACTCTATCTAAGGGTGGCGTTCCTTCGGATAGATTCATTAAGTTACCGATATTGCTTATTGCTTCTATTGTTTATTTAATTACAGCAATATCACTTCGCCCGATTGGGATTGATCTAAATCGGCCTTATATCCTTTTTAACCCATCATTTGTTAATCCGAATTTGATCTAATCTGCATCTTAAACGATGAGTTATGTTTTATCGGTCGTTTTATGTCAATCTTGATCACGCATAGTGTGCGGTTAAGGCATGTTTGGTCTTGAGTAGATCTATTGGCTAGCGAAAACTGTTCCATGGCCTGTTATCATGGCCTATGTGATTCTGCCTCACACCCCACTGTTAGGACCATAGAGTGGGGATCGTTATTTGGTAGATTTATTCCTGATAGGACATGATATTAACTATGTGCTATGCCTGAATCGGCTGTTTTAGCCGATATCGAGCGCTTTCATGAATAGTTCATATCATAAGATCGTTAAAGTACGGATATGTTGAAAGATGTGTTAGCCCCATAATCTTATTATTGTATTACGGCCTGCATGATTCTGCCTCATGCCCCACTGATATTAGTAATAAGTTAGGGTCATCAAGTCTATTATTGTTTCTATAGCCTGCATAATTCTGCCTCATGCCCCATTGGTCATAGCAATAGATGAGATCTAATATGTTTATTAGATTTATCTTTATTAAATGATTGAATGATGATGAGCTATTTCTTTTATAAAAGGGGGTTTGGTTACTCACAGTCACTGCCTCATGCAATGCTTACAGCCCGCGAGCCAAACCCTACCAACGACTAGCCTCAATGCGCAACAAGTAAGCGCTGACCAATTTATGCTCGATGTGCAATGACTCAATGCCTAGCTGCAAACCCTAACAAACGAGGTGACTGGGCCCTACCCACAGCAATGACTAGCCTCGGCGCGCGTCGACTCAACACCTAGCTATGAACCCTAATAAATGACTAGGCCCTACCCTCAACGTGGAAGAGCTAAGCGCTGTCCTTTTTATGGTCGGCGTGTGTCGACTCAATGCCGAGCCACCGACCATTTTTCATCCAATTTGATATTGCTATTGAGAATGTAAGGCTCTGCTTACTTAGCAAAAATAGTAGGTACATGGTGTTCCACTAGGACAGGGATTTTTTGGGATTGTTTAAGCAATTCTTGTAATCGTAGACCCCTTGCCAATTGATTCTGATTTGTTTCATGCAGACTAGAGGCTACAACTGTGTCCAGTCATTCCATCTATAATGCCTATTGTTCATATAATACATGGTACAACTGAAAAGCCTACACCATATGTGCTTTCATTTCATCTGAAAATGCCGGTATGAGTAGACCTAAAAAGCGTGGTACAATGCACAGTTGATGTGACAACACACTGCACAAGCTACACCTCTTGCATTTAATAACTAAGAAAAACAAACAATTCATACTCGTTTAAATATCTCAAAAGCCAAATGTGCTGAAAAGCCCTCTGAAGTTTGGTAAATGGATATAGTGTTCCATACATGGGATCAAATAAAACACAATACAACGCAATGAAAGGTCTAGTACATTAACAGCATTGTTCACTAATAAATCATGGAACTACCAAATCTAAAGCATGGAACTACCACATGGCGCAATAAAAAATCCTCAGTCAGAAACATACTGAGTAAGCAACTCGTCATCTGAGTACCATTCCTCTACCACAACCTCGATGCTGTGGCTAGGTTCGCCTGTATTGCCCTGATCTGCCTATCGATTGTAGTAAGTAGCCTCCGTTTCATCTACGGCCTAAGACAATAACGCGTTCTCCTCAGCCTCCTTCATGTGGCTAGGTTCACATGCATTGCCCTTATCTGCCTCACGCCTATAGTAAGCAGCCTCCGCTTCATCTGCGACCTCTGCGGCTAGAGAGATGAATGCGTCCTCCTCCGCCTGCAAGCCCTGATCTACTAGAGCAATGAGCTCGCTCAGTCTACCAGCATCATCCTCATCCTCCTCCGCCTATAAGCCCACCTCCACTAGAGCGATGGGATCACTCAACCTGGCAGTGTCATCCTCATCCTCGTCCCCATCATCGGCAATGACAATCGAAGATAGAAAAGTGCGACCAGCTCACGTTCTGTGCTTATGTAACTTCTTCTCCTAAAACCTTGCATGGGCCACTTTTGCGGCATGGTCCACGCTGCATCCAATCCATTCATGTATAAAATGCAACCAGTTAGCAATGTGATTATATTACATTTAAAAGCAGGTAACAAAAATAACAAGGCTTTCAAACACTCACTGGCACATAATGCAACAATATGGTCATTCAAGACTGGCATCTATACTCTTGTCTCCTCCCTTGCCTCCTTCCTTGCCCTCTCCTCCTCTAATGCCTTCTGTCTCTCCAACCCCCATTTGTCAAGCCTAACACCGATCGGGTTACGAAAAGCGTGCTATCTAGCAAACTCAAGCATGTCCTTCTTCCGTTGTTTAACGAAAAGGTCAACATACTACGGTCCATATCCTCTCTTTCGTGCAATTACTTGCCTCCCCTTCAATTCATCCAAGAACTTAGCTTGACCATCATAAGATTCTCACTTGCATTTCCTAGTGCTTTGTTCAAACGAAAAATTAGATCATAAGTCTTTGCAAAAGATAAAAAATACGATTTCATGTTTTCCACAACAATAACCAACCTCATCATAGTCAACCATATGGCTGCACCAATGGCCTATTCCAAGCTTCAAAGGGACTAGGCCGTAGTTGGCTTTAACACCACATTCGTACATGACAGGAGGTGCTTTAAAAATTACCCTTTTTCTTCTTTTCCTTTGCCTTTGGTGGCTCCGACCATTGATTCTTAGGACCATAGAGCCACTCCTTGAAACGACACTTCGCAAATCCAAAGTGCTAAAAGAGAAAGATTAGTACACGCACACATAGAGATAAACATTTAAACAGATACACTTTCCACTTACTTTATGCTTGTTGGGACACACGAACCCCAACATATTCTCAGAGTTTATCATAGCTCGATCTCTGTATTCGCACAGAGGAGGTTCCTCAAGTCGTCTAACTACGGCTAGGTGCTTCTCCTTAGCCGTCATTGGCGGGGGGTTAGGCGGAGGTGGAATCCACCGCTCGAAGTGCTCACGTGGATGTCTCCCTCTCCACCAATCGTTGAAAAGGAGGTACCTTGGGTCAAACTTGTCTAGACCGTCGATCCACTGAAAGAAAAAGCACCTCTCATGGTCCTACAAAATAAGATTCCAACAAAATATTAGTAAACTACTAACAGAAATGAAGAAAAAAAGTTAAGGAACCAATTACCACATTAAAACAACTACATGTGTAGAAGCAACGTGCAGCTGTGTCTGGATGTCTTGATTGAAACACGTGGACCATGAAACCACAGTCATAGTTAGGAATAGGAAGGTCAGGAGGGACAAGGGCATCTTTCCTAGACACGTCGGGATATAATTCTCTAGGGTGACCTCATTTTCACCACAACTGCTCCCGATACATGTCTTGCATCTAACAAAAATGTTGTAATTAAACACCAATCAAAGGATGGTGATTAAATTAAACAAAAAATAAATACTTGTAGAGGACCATGATGCCTAAGAGGGGGGGTGAATTAGGCAACTTAAAAATCTAACTCTAAATTATGGCCTCTTTTTGTAACCCTAGCAAAACCTATGCAAAAGATAAACTATCTAAATGTGCGCCTATGGTTTTGCTAGTGTGTTGCTATCTCTACCGTAAAAGGAGTAATACAATCAATGTAAATGCAGGAGCTAAAGAGTAAGATAGAGATATGCAAACTCCCGTCGATGACTCCGGTATTTTTACCAAGGTATCGAGAAGCACGCAAGCTTCCTCCTAGTCCTTGTTGGAGCCCCTCACAAGGAATCCCTCGTAAGGGCCAAGCTCCTGGTCAGGTAACTCCGTGGATAGCCTCGGGCCTTTCCCATGCGCAAGTGGGTCTCTGGCGTGCCTTCCGGCAAGCCTCTCCTAGATGCTCCCCACCATCTTCATATCAAGCTTCCGGCCGAAACACCACAGGCCTTGTTTCCTCCGGTACACGGTGGCGGCCACACCACAACCGCGGTTGGTGTGATATCACAAGACTACAAGCCCCTCCGATGTACAACAATAGTGCGCGCAAGCACCGAGTGGTAAGAGGTATGCAAACCTCACTAAACACTAGGCCTAAACCTAGAGCAAGCGCATAAGCAGTGGTCTAATCAACCTAAGCACTTCGCAAAGCACCTACGCTAATCATCTAATGAAACATAAAGCACTATACAAGTGAATATCACTAAAATGGTGTATCAACACCCTTGATATGTTTCCTCAGCTCTACTCATCTTATTTGGCCGGTTGGGGGTTGTATTTATAAGCCCCACTGAGAAAGTAGCCGTTGGGGATGAAATCCCGCTTTTCTGCTACTCACCAGACGCTGATCACATCCTAACCGGATGCATCCGGTCGTCTCGATCATTAGAGCTGCGATCAACTAATCGGACGCTGCCAACATCCGGTCATATGCCACCGGACGTGTCCGGTCGGAAATTCGCCGCTCTGGAACCTTTCTGTATTCGATCGGACGCTGCAGTTTTGCGTCCGGTCGATTTGCCGCCAGTGTCTGGTCGCTGCTGCTAACGCCTGATGTTGCTGAGCCTCTTGATCGGAGTGTCCGATCACTTTTCTCCAACGTCCAGTCCATCGTTCGGTCACCTCTGTGAGCTCGTTTCTTTGTGATCTTGCATACAGCTTGGTTCCTATCTTCGTGCTTGGACTTTGCTTGATATCTTGGGTCTTCTCTTGTGCTCCTAGGGTCTTGCTTATGGTGTTGATCATTGGATCATCACGTCACCTTCGTTCAAGTCACGTCTTGCACCCTACTGAAACTACAAAACAATCACTTACAAATTCATTAGTCCAATTTGATTGTGTTGGTCATCAAACACCAAAATCCAAAATAAATGAGCCTAGGATCCATTTTCCTTACAATACTAAATCAAACTAAAGGTGAAGCCACTTGCATTACAAATAACCCTAATGCAACCAGTAAACAACTAACCCTAATCCACCAATGAACAACTAACTCAGCAAAGGAAACAAAGTTAGTATACCACAATAAACATACATTTGAGGCCTACAATGAATTAAGACATAGTTTTCGCAAATGACATCAACCAAGCAATCAAAGCCTACTATCCAAAAGAAAAACAACAAATGGAACTGAATCTAACCAGATAAAATGAAATAGGGGAAGGAGGAGCACCTTGGGGAAGCATCCAAAATGTGGATCTGGTCCACCCTAGACCTTCATTTAGGGTTTAGGGTTCATGGGAAGAGAGGGAGAGACAAAAGAATGCACCAAAGAAAGGAGAGAATGGAGGAGGGAGGAAGAAGGGGGCCGCTGGCACAGGCCTTATGTCGCTAGACCTCGGTGTTGAGTCGCGTCGCTGTCGAGGTATGAGGATAGGTGTTAACTAAGCCCACGCCGACCTCTTCGGGACCTAGTGCCACGGTAAATTTACGACCGCAGTCAGCGGTGACGTGGCAGTACCTCGGCGTTAACTAACAGTGCGCCGAGCCACCGTCCACGCACGTCAGGTTCTAACACGTCGAGCGTTTGGTCTATTTTCAGAAAATGTTTTGCCTAGGGGATCATTTGTAAAAAATGTTTTAAAAAAGGACCGAAATACAAAAATTTCACGCTGACCGCAACACGCCACAACTCACCTACCGTAGCTTTGGCATGCTTTAGACTGTCTCCAACAAGGAACTCATATGGGCACCCAAACCCAAAATGGGTAGCAAGAGACCTAAAATCAGTCTTCAACAGAGTACCTATACGAGAGACCTATTTTGGGTTGCCTGAGAGGCACAACCTAAATATGGACATCCTCTCTCCTGGAAACCCATTTGCAGAAAGGATTCTCTTTTGGGTCTTGTTGTTGGAGAAGATGCCAAATATGTATTGAAACTTTTGTCTGTAGCGCTATTCAAAGAATGAATGAGTCTTGTATTTTGGATGTTGTTGTTGAAGATAACCTTATGCCACGACGCATTACGCTGGACTCTGGTCTTATCAGGCCATGTAGACTCGGATGTCACTTTGAAATATAAGGTACATATAAAGTAGTCTCACAGATTGTCAGTGTGTCTTGCAGAAACTACGAACGCCTCATCTAACAAAATGCTAGAGAAACCATGTGGCGACACATTATGGCAAAAAAAACACATGCTTTCTGAGGACCATCGCCATCCACCAGTGACGTGGATGTTGTGGGACCAACTAAAAAATTGATGCCACTGACGCTGAGAAATAACGGTCTTCATTTGTTGTATCTATCCTGTTCGGTTGACTGGTTCATATCGTTGTTGGTTCGTGAAAAAGTATTATTGATTTATTTGTGTGAGAGAAAAATACTGTTTCGACTAAAATTTTACGATTATTTACGATAAACCACGACGAAACGAACATATGAAAGATAATTTTTTTTAAGCTGCCAAAGGTATACACCGAGAATAGGCCTGCTCTTTAGTGCTGATTGGCTACCTGGCCTAGTCTATGGCATTGCCACATAAAGTTTGACGTCCCTTCAGCGTTTCGTATGAACATAGCTGGCCAATAAATTGTGGTCACGTTTATGTGACACGACTCTGCTGCTACTAGGGATTTTTTTTATTTTAACATTTTTTATAAACTAATTTTAAATTTAACATGGTTATGTTTTTTTTAAACCGACACTTTTGGCCACGTCTATTGTCCTGGTGCGGCCAAATGCCTGTGCTGCGCCATGCATGGTGGCGCGGCAGCGGGCTGACATGGCGGCGACCGGAATCGCTGACCGGTGACATGGCAGCCGTGCCCTGATCCGTGGCGCGGCAGAGCCGAATAAAACCCCCGCCGCGTCCCGCGTTCGCTAGTGGTCGAGCAGCCGCCGCACCCGTGTCTAGCCGCGCCAGCCCACCGCCGAGCACGGCGGGCGCCGCGGCCTTGTCCGCCCTCGCCAGCCAGTCCACCCACGCCGCACCAGCTGTACCTCCTTCTTGAGGTGGAGTACGACGACCCTCTTCTTCCACCGGACGACGAGGTTTCCAAGAGGCATAAACCAATGAAAATGTTGTGGCAACTTGTCGTCCATTTATTTACTTCATGTTCGTTTCAACTTGCGCACGGTCGCGGCAGCACTTGTACACCACCGACAACTCAATTAAAGCTGGATGTTGCCTATCCGCGTCACTCTCGCGCCGTGGTCTATGGTGCGTCACTGACGCACTGTGGACTCTGGCGCGGCAGAACCTGGGCTATGAGCGGGCCGAACCAGTGGGCTAAGGCGCTGTATTCGAGATAATTTTACCCGATTACATTCGTTTTAGAAATTTTGAACGCATGATACAAACAGATGTGATCACTTAAGATCGATCATGGGTAATCCGAGTACATGATACATGGGTACAATACATCAGTAGTTCAAATGGAATATAAGACAACACAATGGAAATTTCTACTACATAGCTACATTGATTATTAATAAATCATGGAATTAATAGACGACGCAATAAAAAATCATCAGTTAGGAACATACTGAGTAAGCAACTCGTCGTCCGAGTACCAATCCTCAACCACAACCCTGTTGCTGTGGCTAGGCTCACCTGTATTGCCCTGATCTGCCTTTCGCCTGTAGTAAGCGGCCTTCACTTCATCTGTGGCCTTTGCAGCCTGAGTGAAGAACACATCGTCATCCTCCTCCGCCTGCAAGCCCGCCTCTGTTAGAGCGATGAGCTCGCTCAGTCTGCTAGTGTCGTTCTCAGCCTCCTCCGCCTGTAAGCCCGCCTCTGCTAGAGCGATGAGCTCGCTTAGTCTACCAGTGTTGTCTTCAACCTCATCTGCCTGCAAGCCCGCCTCTGCTAGAGCGATGAGCTCGCTAAGTCTGGCAGTGTCGTCCTCATCCTCGTCCCCCTCGTCAGACAACACAATCAGTGATTCAACGATGTAACCAGCTCGCTTTCTATGCTCATCTAACTTCTTTTCCTCATACCCTGCACGAGCCACCTCTGCAACATGGCCCTCGCTGCATCTAATCCCTTCATGTATAAAATGCAATAAGTTAGCAACGCGACTATATTATATTTAAAATCAGGCAACGAAAAAAAGGCTTCAAGCACTCACTGACACATAATGAAACAACATGCTCGTTCAAGACCTGCATCTGTACTCTTGTCTCCTTCCTTGCCTCCTTTCTTGCCCTCTCCTCCTCTAATGTCATCCATCTCTCCAATCCCCATTTGACAAGCCCAACGTCGATCGGGTTACAAATACCGCGCTGTCTAGCAAACTCACGCATCTTGTCTTTGTGATGTTTAACGAAAAGGTTGACGTAGTCAGGTCCATATCCCCTCTTTCGTGCAATTACTTGCTTCCCCTTCGGTTCATCCAAGAACTTAGCTTGACCATCATAACATTCACATCTGTATTTCCTAGTGCTCTGTTCAAACGATAAATTATATCATATATGTCTTAGCAAAAGAAACAAAATACGATTTCATGGTTACCACAAAAATAACCAATCTCATCATAGTCAATCATATGGCCGCAATAATGGCCTATTCCAAGCTCCAAAGGGACTAGACCGTAGTTGGATTTAACACTTGACTGGCGGTGCTTTGTAAATTAACCTTTCTTTCTTCTTTTGCTTTACTTTTGGAGGTTCTTCGGGCCATTTGTTCTTAGGACCATACAACCACTCCTTGAAACGACACTTCGTCATTGAATACACCTAAATAACGTGACATTAGTACATAGCTCAACGTTTCAACACATACACTTTGCACTTACTTCATGCTTGTTTGGACACACAAACTCCAACATATTGTCAGGGTTTATCACGGCTCGGTCTTTGTAATGGCACAGAGGAGGTTCCTCGAGTCATCTAACTGCGGCTAAGTGCTTCTCCTTAGTCGTCATTGGAGAGGGGTTAGGGGGAGGTGGAACCCACCGCTCGAAGTGCTCTCGTGGATGTCGCCCTCTCCACCAAACGTTGAAAATGAGGTACATGGGGTCAAACTTGTCTGCACCGTTGATTCACTGAAAGAAAAAAACACCTCTCATGGGCCTACACAACAAAATTCCAACAAAATATTAGTAATCTAGTAATACAAATGAAAAAAACATACGGAAACAATTACTTACATTAAAATGACTACATGTGTAGAAGCAACGAGCCGCTGTGTCCAGATGTCTCGATTGAAACACGTCGACCGGACGACCATAGTCACAGTTAGGGACAGGTAGTTCAGGAGGGACGGGAGCATCTTTGCTAGACTCGTCGGGGTACAATTCTCTAGAACGACCCGTTTTCACCATAACTGCTCCCGAAACATGCCTTCCATGTAATAAAACGGTTCAAATTAAACATCAATCAAAACAACACAAATTAATGTAAAATATAATTATTTGCAATGCAACTAAAATAATATAACCGACAATTATAGCAACAAAAAAATACATGGTAAACATACTTCTAACTAAATAATTAACCTTAACATTAACAAAATCAAACTTCCTTCAAACTGTATACCATAGTTCCCAAATATAATTTTTCTCCTAACCTTAACTCACATTTATAATATCATATCTACCATTCAAACGAAAATAAAATGTGCGTCATTACCTTAAACGAGGATGAAGAGGGAGGGAGGCGGCCGGGGAATGGAATGGAAAGGAGGGAGGCGGCAATGGAGGGCCGGGCGGGGGGCGGGCTGCCGGCGTTCGTGGCGCGGCGGCCGGCGGCGGGCTGGCGCGGGCGGACGCGGGCGTGGCGGCCAAGCGGCCTTGCTGCTCGGGCATCAGGACTGGCCGCGGGGGTTTTATTCGGCTCTGCCACGCCACGGATCTGGGCACGGCAGTGGCGCGGCAGAGCCCTACCACGTCACCGATCAACGATTCCGATCGTCGCCACGTCAGCCCGCTGCCGCGCCACCATGTATGGCGCGGCACAGACATTTGGCCACGTCAGGGCAATAGACACGGCTAAAAGTGTTAATTTAAAAAAATGATCATGTTAGATTTAAAATTAGTTTCCAAAAAGTGTTAAAATTAAAAAAAAAATTCTACTAGGGGGTTCAGGGACCATCTCTTCTCAGCTATCCTGTCGACTTCGGCTCCAACTCTTGGAGATCCGTCGACACAAGCCGCTCGTCGTCGTCCCCACTCCAGTCTGAAAAACCCGGGCCCTTGCTTAGCCGCGTGCCGGTCATGCTCAGCCAGGCCTGGGCGGCCACGTGAGCTCAGGCGACCGGCACCTACCCGGCGGCCGCGTGCTCACCCAGGCCGAACGCTCGCCAAGGTCGCCGCGCTCGACCAGAGTCCCAGACGTGGTCAGGGACACGCCGTTGGGCCTCCACGCCCGTGTTCGCCAAACGCTTCTCCCCCAACCGGTTCGGCGCCGAATTGGGCAGGTGCGATGTGCGGCTAGGAAAAGATAGCGGAGGGGGCAGGCCAACGTCGTCTCGAGCCAATAAATAGTATTTTTCTCTCACAATAAATCAATCAATAATATTTTAGTCATGACTTATCAGCCAAACGAACATGACACATATAAGTGGTACAAGTGCAACTTAACAGAATTTGCAAAAAAAAAAAGTACAACTTAACAGATTTTAACAGGAATGGCAATCAAGAAAATGCAAACTTGGAATACTGGCAATCAAAGTAAGTTGAAAATTTAGATGGCACTTGACAGGATCTGTATAAATTCCAACGACGATGAGAATTTACTCCGATTAAAAAGGGCACCCCGCCAAAGAAAGTGGCCCAGCATTCCATACAGGCTACAGCCATTGGCAGTACGCACGAGGTGCGAGTAAGCCACAACTCCACATTATATTCTGCATGTTTCTTGCCACAATTCCACACATGGTATATTTTCTATCATGTCCCCAAAATGGGTACTTACCGATGTTCTGGCTTAATGCCAGGAGTTCGGATCTGGCAGTTTACAGCTATATAAACGCACTCAATCCAGCCTCCTAAGCAAGTACGCGATTTGAACCTCCTTGGTTAGCGGCATGATTCTGTAGCTGTACAGCTCGGCGACCAAGCTTGGCCTCATCTTGTACACCGGTGGGTTGCCGTTGTCCTCAGCACCAATGTTCACCTCTTGCCCGAAGATCTTGGCTTTGGCTTCCACCCTCTGTTCGATAGCACGCTCCACCGTTTCATATGTGAGAAGGTGCATGAGTTGTTCACGGTCCTGAATTTTGCAAAACGTGACAAGAAATAGACAGTTTTTTCAAATGAATCGAAATATCATTTTGTTCTGAAACTCTGAAATAAAACAAAGAAAAAGTTGAAATACTAGTACTAGAAATACTAGGGTTGAAACAAAAGCACAGACCTGGGCTATTATGGCTGGCATGTAAGCTTCAGGGGACTCCTGAAACTTGGCCTCTGCCACAAACATCCCATAGTGGATCCTTTTAGAGAGTGCCTGAAGTATGGAACAAGGAACACAGAATAAGGAAAGATTATAAAAAATGCAAAATTGCACAAGTCACCAGCAAACATCAGCTCAGTACTACGAAAATGACATCTCAAGAAATCACGGTGATAGGAAATTTTGCATGGATTGATGCAAAATTTGGCTTGACTTTGTTTGCTAAAATATATTCTTTTAACTGAATGAAAACTGCAGCAGACAGAGCAAAGGAATTTTTATAACCTAGTTGACTGGAACAAAAGCAGATGTGCACCCAAAGAACTAAAGCTGAGTAGAGGATTTAACATGAATATCAGCTGTACCTGCAAGCAGGTCGTGTCACAAACAGCACTGGATCCAGCATTACCATCACTTCCTTCTTTCACCAATCTTGGAAGAAGTTCATCGAAATACATTTTCCAAATCTCTTTGTTGATATTTATAGAATCAGCAACGGCATGCAAAACCTATGCAAAGGACAAGAGTGAAGTATGAATCCATCTAAAACTTACTAACATGGTCATAAGACCAGGACATCTCATTGGCATTATGAATCTTGCAACTGATGACAGTCCAAATGCAGCATAAACAGATGTTTCATGTTGCAGATGGATCAGGATGGCACTATGCCAGCACTTGTAGAATATGACAAGATTCATGCAGGTTAAACCATCCAATGATTAAATTGAAGCAAAGTGCTAAAACATCATCAGTGGATATCCTCTTGAAAAAAAATGCAAATAATGCTACTTTCACCTCTGATCTGATCCACCTACAGTTCAATAGGAGCTTTTGGATTTACTCAAAGTCAAAAGAGCATATGTTGTAATAAAAAACAAAAAATAACCCCATCACTCAACGTAATACAATAAAGAGCTGTTGAGCTCATTCCATAATATATTGAAGAAAGTAGAGTATATATTAATAAACACGGAACTTTTTTGGTCACTTGTATCTAAGGTCTGTGGGCTGTGGCATTTGCAATAATGATAGTGCATTCAACAAGTCACAGCACACTGTCACTACCTATATGTTGTTCACTAACTGAGCATTGCTCAATATATTAGCTAGCTGTACAAGCCTTTTAATTCAGATGCCAAACAACTGTATCCAGAAACACATTTATTTTATCTACCTCCATGAAGAAAATGGTACATTAGATTGCAAATGATGGTTTATATCTCTTACAGTGACAAAGAAACCAAAACAGTCATCAAGAGAAACATTTGACAACCAAGAACGTGCATTACCTTTGGGTACTGTATAGGTGGCAACCGGGGCTCAGGCAGATCCTCAGGAAAGAAAGGGTACTCATCTGGGCTATTGTATCTCCCAACCTATGTTAAAAACATTAGCATATGTTATTCTTTCACATGCCATGATCAATTGTTTTTGTAAAAAAAATGTCCAAATGGATTCACCTGTGCATGGAGCTTTTCAGTTTCTCTAACCATATATTCAACCAAAGATCCTTCAAAACCATCCATGTGGAAAGCTTTGCTATCATATGTATCAGCGTTGTAACAATACTGGGCTCTCTCCAAGAGGCCAAATATGATGCTGTCTTCTAGTCTAATCAAAACTTGTCTAATGCTATCCAATTCAAATATATCACTTCGATCAACCCTCTCTTCCCTAATAAAAGTGCACCATTAAGATAAAGAATGATCAGTTCCTTCAGTATAACTAATAGTGGATTTCGTAAAAAGAAAGAGTTAAGCATCACAAAGACAGTAAGCCTTTGTGCAAAAAGCAACAAGATTAATATATATATATATATATATATATATATATATATATATATATATATATATATATATATATATATATATATATATATATATATATATATCCATGTCAGTTTCCTCCTTAAGAGCTAAGATTCCACTTACGTATCCGGAATAGTTTCATAAAAATCAAGGAGATTTCGTCACAAAGGAATTACAGCATCTGAGTCGTCAGAGGTGTGGAAATTTCCACGGTTTAGTTACAAACAATATACATAGTGACTAGAGGCTACAGCATACTTTGGGGATAAGTCATGACTTCCAAGGTCAAGTCTACCACCAAATAATTCAAGCTCACATGGTATGGTATTAAGCAAAAGGAGTAGAATAATCAAACATCATGTCATTCGTTAACCCAATAATAAGCTCCGCGGGACAGTTCGACAGGAGGTCCCCAAATTCTAGAATTAGCACACCAGCCACAAATTGGATGCCATGAGCATCTCAAACAACATGGATGATCAGGTTCAGAAGGGCGAATCTCACAAAAGGAAACCACAACAACTACCCCAACTGGGAACCAACATCCAACTCCAAATAAGACCCGGAAAGTACCACACCACGACCAGGCCTACAAGCACAAGCACAAGCACAAAATCATCCGGATCCAGCGCCACCCCCACATACCTTCCAGAAACCAAGCGCAACAACCGTTCATTGAATCAAACAATTTGTTATTAGTGAAGGAGGTTTCATACTTGACCATGGGCGTCACGGAGTTGTTGGCCGCGCGCAGCCCCTTGGTCCTGGACGCTGCTGGTCCGAAGGCAACGCGGCTCGTACCCTGCGGCCCGCGGGCGAGACCTCCCCGGTGAGCAGCCGCGGGCGACGCCGCCGCGGCCTTGGTGCCCAGCTTGGAGGCCATCGCCACCTACCACCTCCACCACGAGCACCTTAATTCGGGACGCTCGCAGGAAGTGGGGGAAAGAGCATGTTAGGCCAGGAAATGCCGGGGGTTTTATTTGCAAAAGAAGGTGGACGTGGGGCGGAGGGAGGGAGTGGTAGGTGGGGAGGGGCCGATGACCGTGGCCCATGGGGACGCAACGTGACGAGAGACTCCAGTCTGCCAGTCGTGGCTAGACAGGCGACCAGGAGGATGGGGAAGAGGGACCGGAATCATGGATCCAGCCATCCAGGGGGCCAACCGGGCAACGGCGTGAAGAAGAAACGGCTCGAGGGTAGGTTGGCCTTTGTTGGGTGGTCAGACGCGCGGGCGTGCCGTCCTGGTTTTCGATGGAGGCGTGAAGCTGGATGCCTGGATGGCGTGGCCGAGGGTCCGATAGGGTGGCAGCGAGCGCTTCTGATTTGGTGGACCTTGGGCGGCGCTTGGCGCTGCCCCGTGCCGCCTGCCGGGCCGTGGTGGCTTGAGTGCGAGCATCCCCGCCTTCGGGTCAGGAGCGGTGGCATCGCCATTTTCACCTTTTTATTTACACGTGCGATAATTGACGAGGATGGACAGAGGCGGAGCCAAGATTCACCTACAGAGGGTTCCAACCTACAGAGCGATTGGATCTTACCGACCGCGTGATTCGTAAAATTAAGGTCATCGTTGAAACACATGTAGCTGAGTCACGCACAATGAAGACAAAATGCTAGCAGGTTCCAGCTCACAGAGTGTCGACAATCCTGTTTGGATTGGATCTTACCGACCGCGTGGTTCGTAAAATTAAGGTCGTCGTTGAAACATGTGTAGCTGAGTCACGCACAGTGAAGACAAAATATTGGCAAGTTATAGCTTACAGAGTGTCGGTAATCCTGTTTAGATTGGATCTTACCGACCGCGTGATTCATAAAATTAAGGTCATCGTTGAAACACGTGTAGCTGAGTTAGGTAAAATGAAGACAAAATGTCGGCACAATAGATCCTTTGGTGTGATTGTTCGTTACTCTCGTGGCCAACATTTTGTACTGTACCACAATGAGATCTAGATGTCTGCTTAAAAACTATCCACTTTGATAAATCATCTTGAATCTCTTCGTCCTAGAAAAATGCTAAATGTCTAAACTGAAGATTAAAAAAAAAGTCATTACTCATAGATCAGCAGTTCACAATATATCTATTTTATTTAGACACTTAACATTAGAAAATCAAGAGATGTGTTTGAGAAAACACTATACAATTGATTGCCCCCCCTTGCCTCGGATGGTAACCACGCGCGTGGAAATCACCTAGGTGGTTTCTATATTAATAATTAATATATACATGCAGCTAACTATGGTATTATGGCACTCTCAACACAAAAACCAAATGGTTTGTATAGACATTAATTAGTGTGCTAACTAAAAGAGATACTGATGTGACATTATAATTAGTGAAGAGAGAGAAGGAATGGGTTCTTATATAAGAAACTACGTCTACATGAAAGCCAATATAAGAAGACATATGATTGGTATGGTATAATCTACACCCTCCGTCCTCTAATATAAAGAGCCAAAGTTCAAATTTGTACCAAAATACAAGGTATTCTAGGTCCTTGACCCCTACTCTCCTCTGTCTTTTTTGGTAGGAAATTTTGAGATTCCTTTTAAACTTAGCATCATCCAAAACAACCAGCATTAATTAAGAAAAAATAACAACTGAACTACTACCTCCATCCTAATTAGTGAGGACAAAGTGGTCTTTTGCCAAGCACCTTATTTTGTCTTAAAATCACTTAAATGAATCCCTATTATAGAACTAAAGGAGTAGAAGACATTTGATTGAATAAAAATTAATTTTGAAGAAACTATTCAGTGAAAAAAATGTGATATCTATATGTAGTATCTACTTGACTTTGTAAGTATGAAAACTATTTCATAGTCTTTGGGTTGAGACTATCCTTAGTTATATTAACGGGAAGAAATTAGTAAATAGCTAACTGTTAGCTAAGTGGTAGGCTCGAACAAGACAAACTGGCTTATTAGTTGAGGATCAAAATAAAATCTCAACTAATTTTTAGCAACAAATTGTAAGTTGTATGAATCTAAATAGGTCTGAATATAATTTTTAGCTAATTATTAGTTGAGTAGTAGATATAAGTAAGACATTAACTGGTTTAGTAGCTACTCCAGGTGGTGTGGGACCTAAATAGGTCCGAATATAATTGATTTACCATAACGTTTTATTGTCTCACTTTTGGCTCGACAGTTCAATTCCCATAACGATTAGGGAAAACCCATTATCTTAAACAAAGAATCATTTGGTTGCAAAGTCGCTCAAATATTAACTGATTGTGTGATTTCACAAGCTATATATGAACACAAGGGATTAATTCAGGGTTTGCTACTACTCTGCATAGGATTGAATATTCTACATGGTTTTTGCAAATAAAAAGGAGCCCCGGAACCCCTAAGGTTTGTCGGTTGAGCCCCGCAACGCCTCGACGCGCACTAGCCCTCCGCCACGACAAGGTCCATCTTTGCCCTTCGACGAAGATGCTAGAATTATGAATGTAACCATAACCGAAAAATAAAAAATAAAAAATAAACTTAGCACCACATATTTTGGTACTTGCCACAACTGATTTTAGTACCATCCTCACCTATTTAGTACATTTAGGTATTTTTACATTGGTACTTCCTATTTTTCTATCGTCCGATTTCGTCGAATGGATGTCTTATATTTTTTTTAACCACTGTAAAATTTATCATATATAGATCATGACATGGTAACTCGTGAAGGAGAAGTACTAATTTTCAACAGTTCCAATGGTGTAACTTTTCTGACCACCGCTCGTGTAAAAAGAAGGGAATCCACGCCGTTTCTGCGCTCCATCTTGGCAGTCACAAAGAAATGTAGTCTTCAGCTCTATTATGATTGTATCTTTTCCCCCAAAGAAAGGCTAGCACAAGCAGTCAACGGAAATTGTTATTTCCACATCATCCCCTGATAGCAGAGTCCAAACAACTACGGCCTTGATTAGTTTCTCCCCTAGAGTTTACTTTCTGTCACAATGAATGTTTAAACACATACATGAAGTATTAAATATAGACTAAAAAATAACTAATTGTACACATTAGAGCATCTCCAAAAGTTTCCTAAATCCTTTTCTAATCCTAAGTTTTTAGAAAGATTAGAAAAAAAATCCTCTCCAATAACTCCTAATACTTCATTGCAAAATTTACGCACTTATAAATCTTTCTTCCCCAGTTCGGCGTAACTTTACACGGACGCGACTCGCGCGGATACGGCTTCCTCCTCCACACCTGAAGCCAGCCGGCGGCGCCACCTCGCATGGAAGCGACGACTATGCTTCTTCTGTTCACCCTCCTCCTCGCCGGGCAACGAGGCTGCACCTGCACGGCCTCTGTTGTTGCCGGTGAAGGCGGGTTCAGCGTGGACTTCATCCACCACGACTCCGCCAGGTCGCCGTTCCGCCTCCCCGCGCTGTCCCCGCATGCCCGCGCGCTCGCGGCCGCGCGCCGCTCGCTCCAGGGCGAGGTGCTCGGGCGCTCTTACAGCTGCGCGTCTCCCGCGGCCGCGCCCGTGTCCGCGGCCGACGGCGGCGTCGAGTCCAAGATCATCACCCAGGTCGTTCGAGTACCTGATGTACGTGAACGTCGGTACGCCGCCGACGCAGTTGCTCGCCATCGCCGACACCGGACGAGATGATCGCCCGGACGTAGAGGTAGTCGATGAGCTCACGCGCGTCCAGCGTGGTGGCCGCGTTGGCGGGAATCGGATCGTACACCCACAGCGACGAGTCGTACTGGTATTCAAGTACCATTTGCTCGTGTGTATATGTGTATATTCAAATAATGCTCTTGGCCGGCTACACGCCTGCCTACACGTCTGTGTTAAGAAGCTTTGCGTTCTGTGTGTCACTGTGACTGTATTTGAATACTGAGTATTGGTGTTTTTTCTTTCAAGAAAGGGGAAAATGTCTACTCCTGGTACATCTTTGGCTGCTGGATCTCAAGCTGCAGCTGCTGGTGCATCTTCGGCTGCTGGATCTCAAGTGCAAGCTGCCGACGACGTGCGCGAGCTCCTCCTGCCTCAACATAATTCACGTGGCCCCAAAATTGATTTTTTAGATATCATTTATTAGAAATTCTTGGAGATGATATTCTTTTTTTCTCCCTAAATCTTTTTAGGAGTTGCCAAACAACAAGTTTTTAGGAGAAAAATGTAGAAAACTCTTGGAGATGCTCTTACGACTAATTTGCGAGACAAATTTTTTAAGCATAATTAGTCTATGATTTGACAATGTTGTGCTACACTAAACATGTGCTAATGATGAATTAATTAGGCTTAATAAACGTCTCGCGGGTTATTGAGAAATTCTATAATTTGTTTTATTATTACTATCCGAACACTCCTATATGACACCCCGATATGACATCCCTAAACTTTACTCCCTAGATTTAAACATGCCTACATGTGAAGCCTTCGCATAAGTTATTCGAGATTCCAAGTTGCCAGTATTACATATGCACAATTGTCCATCAGAGGGTACAGTACAGAACTAGATAGATCTCGGAGAACTATACACAGAACATCCATAGGGATATTTTTTTCTTTCTTCCTTTCTTTTATTTTTCGTTTACATTTATCGATGGTATAACGTAAAAGCAAGGCACATGTAGCATTGCTTAATCGATTGGTGACAGTAAAACTCTAAAAAAATAATCTCCGATCTGCAAGGTTGGACGGCATATACAGAGGATAACTGCAGGCTACTGAGGATGCCTAGTTCGCCAACGGCTGTCTTGTCTTACATCTGCCATCTCAAGCTATATACCAGATAGTTCATCACTTCGCATCTCAGTTGGTGGCGGTGAATAAAAATGGTTCCAAAACACCTCTAGCAACATGAAGGCACTGCATAGACAGGGATTAAAGCTAAGTTTGCAGGTCAGTTTGATGATGCACAAATACCATTTTAAGTGATACCTTGCCCTTCAGGCTTCAGCTATTTGTGTTGCCATCGTTGTCACTTTCATCTCCAGAAGCTTCATAACGTGGCTGGTCATACTTCTCACGGAGCTGCTTGATAGGGATGAAATCCCCAGCTGTGTCCTCACCGTAAAAGAGAAATTCAATGTAGGGGTGATCAAACCTTCCCTACAGTACAAAAAGGGAACAATATTACTTAAGCTCAACAAGTACAAAACCCGAAGTGTTGACCAACAATCATATGAGGAACATATACCCACTTTTTCTGATTCTTCAGCTGGAGAAAGATTCTCTTCTGCGACTGAAATTCAAAACTGAAATATCAAAACTGCACAAGTTTCTTTAAAGGTGCATGTATCTTCGATAATGAAAACTGTGGAATAGCCTCTATCCTGTTTCAATTTCCATGCACCCTTTGACTCATAAAAGTTCATTTTAGATATAACTATGAAATTGTCGAATCATAACAAGAGATGCATTATTTTATCTGGCAATGCCAAATTTAAACCCTCAATTGCATATATTAGAACAACTATTCTTTTTTCTTGAATTAGCAGGAGGGGTGTGTATCAATGTATTAATAGATAGTGGAATGGTTCTCGTACACTGCCCCTTGGGGAGAAGTGAAAAAAGGAAAAATAAAATTAAAAAAAAAGATCTCTAGATTAACATGTGCATCAAAGGAAGAGAGAACAATTGGCCAAACTGGGAACAAAAAATATCAACTAACAAAAAGAAAGAGGAAAGCATACCATATGCAACCAGCAGTTCTGGATCAACATAAACATCAACCAGGACCTGAAACATTAAACAATAAATTAAATAGCATGCCAAAGTCTCAAAAGACCAGAAACTGAAACTGATAATGAAGAATCAGCTCACAATGCATTGCTACATACTTGTATTGTATACCTAAGAAAATTGGTTCTAAGAGGATGTGCACCCAGAGAGAAACAGCTCATTTAACAAATGTCAATACTCAATACTGCTTGATCATGGGCTGTCGGCTGGGCCTTATGGGCTGGACAGCAGGAGGGTAGGTTATTTCAATAATAAATGTCACAGAATAGAAACAATATCAAAGTCCTGATATAGGATTATTAGCAATTTCAGGACATGTCTGCGAGTGTACAATTATGAATTCATAAATTGTACAAGCATGTTAGTTATGATCAGGTGAACAAACAAGTTAGCCTTTGCCAGGATTGTCATATATAACATGTTATCATTCTGCTAATCTAGTGCAGCTGCAGTTTAGTGTAAACTTGACAAAAATAGCTTACTATAATCTACAAGAAAAAAGTACTGAGATCTGCTATAAACTGTGGATACTGATACAACTTTGGAAGCTGTACTTGCCTGATAAAAAGGTTGATTTGGACCTTTAGACAGCTTCTCCACATTTGCTGTCTCCATCCAGGACTTGGATTCACAGCACACCGGATCCATGCCACATATCACGCCTCTATATCCTTCAGCATGAGTGCATGATGGTGCAAAATTGAAGTCAGGGTGAACTAGAGTATTCACCAAGTCAACTTTAAAACCAAATACTAAACTATGGATTTAATCTCAAAAGCAAATGAGGATGAATAAAGCTACAGATAAGCTTTATCAACAGATTGAAAATGAAGAAACACACTAGGCAGCCTAATTACATAGCTTATATAAAAATCTAGAAGTTATTACGTTAGTTCTGGTTCAATCCAAGCTGATAGTGTAGAGTATTTTTAGTGAATCTGGTTCAATCCCAACTGAAACAATGAAAATAAGGACTTGAAGGTGCCTTTCAAAGATATTGAGAATGTTGAAAACAAATAGCACAAAGTGGACGCCTATTGTTACAAAAAGAGGACCAATTTAAAATGCTTTTGAGTGTCCATATTGTGAGCCAAAGGTTTTGAAGAAAATGCATATTCATTGAGATTATGCATAGCTACATAGGACAAGGTGAACTATATTTAGATTGTATAGAAATACTCACCATGTATATTGTGACGTACTTTCTGCCCTAATCGAAAAGCATATTTCACATTTTGATAAGCAAGAGCTTTAGCAGATACGGCAAGAGACTCGGCCTACATGACATTAGAAGTTCATATGTAAGTTACTGAACAAAATAGTCATAAGACTAGCCCCCCTCAGTTTTTGATACCTCAAGTTTGGCAATGTCATCACGGAGACCAGCTGCCAAAGCATAGTTTTCACTGTCAATAGCTTTCTGCAAATCTGCACTGTAATAAAAGGGGGGAAATTTAAGGTAGCTTCCAAATGGATCGATTTTGGTTGCCCAATAACTGGTTTTCCCTCATCAGATTTGCTACGGTATAGGTCAAATAACAAAGGGGAGCACCAGAACATATGAATTCTTCATGTGAACAATGTGTATGTGAGAACATGTACAAGTGCACTCAATCTTCTTATTATCATGGAACGCTTGAAATGGTAACATACCGCACACGTAAAAGATTTAGAGCTTTGTCTTGAGCTTCAGTCTTTGGTGATCCCCTTTTAGCTTCACGCTGCCTAATAATTTCTGTTTCAATCTAGCAAAAGGGTATCTTCTTTAGCAAGCTCTCATCATATGTATTCCCTTCCCATGAACTTGGAAGTGAAGTTTTTATGTTACCTCGGTTAGTTTTTCTCTCAATTGCTTTGCCACATCAAATTGTTCTATATTCAATGCATACTGGTAAAAACCAAACAACCAAGAGTGAGCCAGGAAAAATCAAATAATACTCACAGCAGTGTAGTGATGGCATGTTCAGTGTTCAGTAAATAGACCATACACTAGACAATAGATCAGTGAAATAATAGGTATATGAAAAACATTAGCAGCTGGAGCAGTAGCTTCTGTTTGTGATAGATTATAGAATGCAACGGTTTAAACAAATAAAATCTGATCACAGGGAGAAGACATCCCCCTGGTTTTGTCTTAAGAGAGGAGTGTTGAGTACCCAAGAATAAATAAGCAACTACTCACTTGTATACGGGTCTGTAGATCCATCTGGAAGTAGAAGATCAAGATATCTTCATTAGCAGACTCACTGCGCTCCAGCCTTGCATCATTGCTACGTCCATCTCCTCCAAACAACCATCTAGCATTAGTTCTTACAGCAGCATTCATTCTTCTTCCATTGGCCTTCATTTGTGGTTTATGCACACACCAATGCAAAGAGTACAATCCCTGGCTTACTGAATTAACCTCACAAGGCAGCCTCACATCGTTCCTTGCGACACAAGCCCCTCTGCAGTTTCCTCCATGGGGTGAGGCAACTGAACCGCATATCGAGATGCCCTGCATTATATGGGCTTGAAACATGGGGCAGTTCAATCACAATTTGCGCAGGTCGGTCCAAATCAATGGAGGTCGCCTGTGGCAAATGGCATCTCCAATTCTGGCAAAGCACGAACTGAATAATAATAATATTATGAGCACAGCAACTTTTGCCTCGTGCACGCAAAACTTTCAACAAATTGCTTAATGCTCTGAAACTAGTAAGGTACTCTGTCAACTATTCAATGCTTGGGACTTTGGCCTCAGGAGACAGGACTGAGACACTGAGTGGTTCACGACACCCTACAATTTGTTACAAGAACGAAGCAAGGAACATCAATTTCTAGCTTGTCTATAGATTGAGGACAATCTGTTATTCTGTTCACAGTTACAGGCAATCACATG
Source organism: Miscanthus floridulus (assembly GCF_019320115.1). Taxonomy (NCBI): domain Eukaryota; kingdom Viridiplantae; phylum Streptophyta; class Magnoliopsida; order Poales; family Poaceae; genus Miscanthus; species Miscanthus floridulus. The sequence goes on from NC_089584.1 coordinate 120,063,209, forward strand.
GGTCTTTAATCCGCGCACGCGCACGGGCCGCACTGACGCCTAACGCGAGCGCGCAAAGGGGGCAGGCGATGGGGTGAGCACGAGAAGCGTCAGGCATTGGGGAACAAGCACCGGGCCGAGCGGCGACCGCGCATGGCAGAGCAGCGTTGCAGCGGCGCTCCGCCGCGGTGAGCAGAGCTAGATTCTGTATGGAACCGAATTTGGGGAGAATCTTCAATCCTAGTGGTGTGGGGAGGGATAGCTCACTTACCGGAACCGGGCGACTGCTCCTGCGCGTCGGGAACGGAGAGGGCAGGAAGGTGACGGGGCCGAGTGCCCGAGTTACAGCCGCGCCATACTGCTTCTGCAGACTGCAGTTCTGCTAGCTACTGTTGGTGTGGATAGAGAAGAAGGGAGCCTGGTCGCCTCACCCCCTCTCCCCTCACCTGAACCAGTCGCTCTGGAAACTGAAAATACTCGAACCGTGCATACGGCCCAGATACTACCAGTACCAGCATACCGGGTCAGCCAGGGGCCCAGGAGGCCAGGACCACTCCTTCACGGCTTCACCAGTTTTGGATGAGCCCAAGATGCATCCCTCAAAATCTTACTAGCACCTAAGATGTTGTAGATCCCATTTAGGACTTGTTTGAATGCACGTATATTCACCTCAATCCACATGTGTTGAAGTGAAATAAGGAGCGACGCTAGGTCTAGCTTGCCGATTGCCAGGCACCAGGTAAAAAAATGTTTTACCACTAAACAGCTTTGTTGACGTTAAGGATGACCCAAAACCAACACACCAGCAGGGCCTTGGACGTCCAAAGAGGTTGCACACAACCTGCAACGCAGCAAGAACGTGGCGTAATCGATCAAACCAATCTAAAGATCTATGAGACCGATGTAGAGCCTGTTCTTGGCTGGAAAGCTCCCGAACTTCTCCCGGGAAGACCCGTCAGGGAGGAGCACGTGGAGGATCTCCTAGGACCAGTAAGGCCGCCTAGGATGCCGCTGAATCTCGCCGGGAAACTCAACGAACAGCTAGAGGGGTTGAGAGAGGGGAATTAGAGCGTAAGGAGTTGATAGATTGGTTTGTATGACGATTGGATAGATGAGAACTCAATCGGCCATGATCCTCTCATATATATAGAGGGGGTGGTCTTATCCCAGTAGGAAACCTCTCTAAACCCTATTTTCAAGTTTCCCATGAGTTTAGAACAGTTCGGATCGGAATCCAAAAGGCCAGATCCGAACAGGATTTTCTGTCAGGTATGTCGGAAGTTCCGACTTGTGTCGGAACTCCCGACAGTCGGAACTTCCGACTTTTATCGGAACTCCCGACGTAGGGATAACGCCAGATACCCGAGCAGATTTCTTCAGGCTTCCCTGAAGTCTCGACACCCGTCGGAACTTCCGACAGTCGGAAGTCCCAACTTGGGTCGGAACTCCCGACAACGAGGCATCTTTCCGAGGGCATAACTTCTTCATCCGGACTTCGAATTAGACGTTCCATATATGTTTTTTGACCGTCTCGACGACAGGAACATGATGGTGAAGTCCATTTCACATTTTGACAACTTCACAAAATGAACATTTTTTGTTGTCAACATATGCCCCCCTGTTTTCAGGTGAATGATGCATTAACCTAAAAACACTTATTCAAAACCAAACAGCGACGATACCCATCTCATCGGCTGCTTAGTAACTAAGGGCGATGTATACATCGGCCATTTTTTCTAAGGGCGATACATGTATCGGCCATTGTTTGGAGAGCACTTAGGCTTCTTGCCAAACACTTGGAAAGTACCCTTTCAAGTACCTCCCGTTGAATGCTCTCGTGAGACGTTCACCTTGCAATGTCTCTAGCACATGAATTTCTGAATATAACTTTGACCACTTTGTAAGGACCTTCCCAATTCGGTGACCACTTGCCAAACTGATTGCTCTTCGATCCAATTGGTAGTATAGTTTTTCACACCAATTCTCCCACCTGGAAGGATTTGCTCCTGACTTTCTTGTTGTATGCTTTGGCAACTCGAGCTTTATCTTTCTCTATTTCCTTGAGAGCTTTTAATCTCACATCAGTCACCTCATCGATATTATCCATCATCAAATCATGATACACAATAACTGATAAATCATTTTATTTAGCAAGCCTGTATGCATCCAAATTCACTTCGACAGGCAACACAGCCTCTTGGCCATATACTAACTCAAAAGGAGTAACCTTTGTAGCACCATGCCTTGAAATGCGATGTGCCCATAGAGCCTCAGACAAAACTTCATGCCATCTTCTTGGATTCTCCTCAATTTTTTTGATGAGCTTGATCAAAGTCTTATTACTAGACTCAGCTTGGCCATTGGCTTGAGCATAGTATGAAGATGAATTGAGCAACTTGATCTTATATAATTCGGCAAATTCCCTCACCTCTTTAGACACAAACAATGTCCCTTGATCTGTAGTTAATGTTTGAGGGATGCCGAATCTATGAATAATATGCCCTAGTAATGAACTCAATTACTTCCTTATGTGTCATATTCTTCAAAGGAACTCCCTCGGTCTACTTAGTAAAGTAATCCGTAGCAACTAACACAAATCGGTGTCCCTTCGAAGATGGAGGATATATTTGGCCAATGAAGTCTAACCCCCAACCACGAAAAGGCCATGGTTTCATGATAGGATGAAGCACAGCAGCAGACACAAGCTGAATATTTCCAAACTTCTGGCATTCTTCGCAACCTTTGTAGTAGCAAAAACAATTAGCCATCATAGTAGGCCAATAGAAATCGGCTCTACGTATAACCACTTCATCTTCAGGGCGGATTGATGCGTACCATAGATGCCTTCATGGACTTCTCCCATAGCCACTCTTGTCTGATCTGATCCCAAGCACTTAAGCAGTAAATCTTTGGTGGTTCTTTGATAGAGCTCATCATTATACAATACATATTTGAAAGCCCTCTGCCAAACACTTTTATCTATTTTGGCACTTGGATCACGTAGATATCTCAACAAGGGAGTCCTCCAATCTTCTAAATCGGCCCCAACATCACTAGACGTTATATCGGACCGATTTGATAGCTTCTCGGGCGAATTGATCGGGCTGGTCACAGGGGAGTTGGCTAAGCCAACAGGGCCGGTAGGCTTAGCCAATTTGGAGGTGTCGGCTTGGACGACTAGGGTAGTCGGCTTAGCCGACTTGGCCACAAGAGAAGAGTAGTCGGCTGAGCCAACTTGGTTAGTCAGCTTAGCCGACTGGTAATCTTTATGCATCGGCTATTCTTGAATATGGAAATTATATCAACTGATATCATAGCCAGATGCTTGTTGAGCTAACATGTTGGCCTTTTGATTTTCATGCCTCGGAATATGCCAAATTTGAAATTCGGCAAAATAATCAATAACATCAAGGCAAGCACCAAGACAAGCTCTTAGTGATCCTTCTAAATATTGAAATTCACTAGCAACTTGTTGTACTACCAACAAAGAATCACCATAAGCTTCAACATGTTTTACTTCCATAGACCACAACATGATCAACCCGAATAATAGAGCTTCATATTCGGTTTGATTGTTGGTACAAGAGAAATCTAATCGGCTTGACATTCCAATTTCAGCACCATTAGGAGAAATAAGAATAATACCAACACCTTGGCTATCTTTACAAACCGATCCATCAAGTAATTTCCATGGAGTAAAAGTAAGGTAATTGACTTCATCATCTAAATCAATACCATGCTCAACAATAAAATCAGCAAGAACTTGACCTCTTAATGTTTTCAATGGTTCAAAAGTCAAGTCATATTCTATTAGTGCGTATGCCCATTTGCCTATCCTTCCACTGAAGAATTGGTCCGATATAACATGCGCTTTATCACATCGGACCTGGCAAGCAACTAACACATGTACTAGACAAAAGATAATGTCTCATCTTAGCACAAGCATAGTACAGTGATAAGCATAATTTTTCTATATGGGCATACCTTGTCTCGGGATAAAAAAGACGACGACCAAGATAAGGAATCATATATTCTTTACCTTCATCTTCATGAGTCAAAACAACCCCTGATTACCTTCTCTTCTACAGCAATATATAACTTGAAAGGAACTCCTCTCTTAGTTGCACGAAGAACCAATGGTGTTGACAAATATTCCTTTATCTTTTCAAATGCCTCTTGTTGTTTTGCCCCCCAAGTGAACTCAGATTCATCCTTCAGCTTCAATATAGGGGTGAAAGGAATAATTTTCCCAAACAAGTTAGCAATAAATCTCCTCAAGTAGTTCACTTTTCCCAAGAACTTTTGCAAGTCCTTCTTGCACGTAGGTGCCTTGAACTTTCTTGATCTTCTCTATCCTCTTAGGATCAACCTCTATGCCCTTATCATGAATTATGAAGCCTAAAAACTTTCCAGCCTGATACTCCAAAAGCACATTTGAGTGGGTTCATCTTCAATCCATAGCGGCGCATCCTCTCAAAAGCAAGACGCAAATCGGCCAAATGAGATTTATGGGCGGTCGATTTGATCACAATATCATCAATGTACACCTCCATAATCACCCCCAATTAAATTATGGAAAATTAAATTCATAGCTCTTTGATAAGTAGCACCTGCATTCTTCAGCCCAAATGTCATCACAACCCACTCAAAAAGACCAACAAACCCAGGACATATGAAGGCCATCTTAGACATATCTTCTTCGGCCATGAAAATCTGATTATAACCAGCATTACCATCAAGAAAGCTAATAACCTAGTGTCCTGAAGCATCATTGATAAGCATATCAGCTATAGGCCATAGGATACTCATCTTTCGGAGTAGCTCTATTCAGATCTCTAAAATCAATACATACTCTGATATTCCCTAGAATCCTTCTTCTCAACAGGCACAATATTAGAGACCCACTCCGCATACCTGCATGGCTGGATAAACCCTGCTTGCAACAGTCAATTAATATCTTCTTTAATCCTATCATAAATTGTAGAATTAAATCGACGGGGTTTTTGCTTGAAAGGCATGAATCCTTTCTTAATAGGGAGCCGATGGCTCAACAAGCTCTCGGCTCAATTCAGGCATCCTCTGTATAATCCCATGCAAAACAATCAACATATTCCTTGAGAAGCGCTGATTAACTCAACTTTGTAATCGGCTTTCAAATTTTGAATTAATAAACTGCCGACCGGGGCACAGAGCCATCCCCAATATCAATTTGTTCCAAAGGGTCGGCCGACTGTAAAACCTTGGCCCAACTTATCGAGCTCATCAAAATCATCAATAGCCTCATAGGCATCGGTCTTATTAGTCTGATACTGTTCAACATGATGTTTTAACCATTCAACGTTAGCATCCATTATAATAATGATTACATGATGATATTGAGCCTGATTATCAATCGGCTTCAAGGACATAGGAACAAAACCTTGCCTGGTAACACTAATAAATTCAAAACTAGAAAGATCTCTACCAGATAAGCAAGCACTAGCATCATGCCCCCCTGAGTGTAGGAGCATCGGCTGCAGCAACATCAGCCGATGAATCTGAATGCACGACCTCAATAGCATCTCCCACCCATTGGATGAGAAATTGGTGCAAGCTAGATGGCACCACGACTGGCATGGATCCAATCATGCCCAAGTATCAAGTTATAACTACCTTGCACGTCGGCGACGAAGAATGCCGTGGCCAAAGTCTTGCTTCCAATGGTGAGCTCCATGTTAGCAACTCCTCTGGCTAGAATAGGAGCACCTCCTTGAAAGGTCCTTGTGTGGTTTTGGTAATTGAGTGACAACCTAGGTGGGCTAATTGTGTTTATGTGAGATACACAGGTGATTAGTCCACAGGTACATATGTGTGAGCAACATATGCCATGAAGGTGAAAATGGCTTGGAGATGTTGCAAAGCTCACACATGTGATGATGACAGAGCTCATTGCACATGAGACATGACATTGAGTCATGTGATCAAGGTGGAGAAGATCAAGACATGACTTGGCTTGATGGACCGGTTGTAAGCGTGAAGGGCAAGTTGGAGGCTTTGGAGCGATGGACCGCATGGCGGTGAAGCTTAAGTAAGACTTGGCGCCAATGGACGAATGCAACAGTGAAAAGCAAGTGAAGTCAAGATCAATGAACCAATATGATCACGTGATGATATGAAGTGGTTCATATCATTGTTGATCATGTTGGTGCATGTGTTGCATCGACATTGGAGGAGATGAAATGAAATGCGCAAGGCAAAGGTATAACCTAGGGCATTTCATTTCACTGGTCATAGGTGTATAGAGAAGTTGATGACCGGGTTTAGGATAGATGGCCGTACTACCAAGAGGGGCAAACTTATTTACAAATCGGTCATCTAGTGCCACTCGAGTGATCTAACTTTGCATCATCGCTAGGATCGAGTGGTGTGGCAAGTTGAGTGGCTAATCCTTTGGAAAATATTTATGAAAATGCTAACACACATACACATGGTGGTGTACACTTGGTGGTGTTGGCACATTTACAAAGGAGATAAATTGGAGTTGATGTGGATCAACTCGGTGAAGGAACGGAGGCAAGGGTTCGAACTCCACCAGCGCCCATTGAGTGCGGACAGTCCGACGGTGCCACCGGTGCCCTATACAGAAAAGACAGGGTCTCACATAGTGGACCGAATGCTAGGGTCCTACGTCCGGTCAGTAGCTATAGAGAGCGTGCAGGCGTCGGTCTTCGACCAGACGCTGGGGCTGAAAGTGACCAGACACTGATAGGGTGCGTCCAGTCAGGCTGACGTACGGTGATGTAGGTGACACAGAAAAGTTGGAGAAGGACCGAACACTGACGCTGCGTCCGATCGTGACCAACCGGACGTGTCCGGTCACGACTGGAACCTTACTAGAAACGACCGGACGCTGGGGTCCTGTGTCCGGTCACTTTGAGCAGCTATGTCTGGTCATCACTTGACCATTGAGATTGGGTGAACAACGTTTGAAGCCGATGACATGTGGCAAGCATCAGGCAACTGGACGTTGAGGTCCTGCGTCCGGTTGATATGACCGACACGTCTGGTCAACTCAAAAAATGCCCAGTGAAGGGGTGACGGCTATTTTAGACCATGGGGCTATAAATAGAAGGTGTCTTGGCCTTGGGCCGAGAGCTGAGCATACTAGAGCCTTGGTGGCTTGTGTAGTAGTGCTTGGGAGCCCTCCATCTCACATATGCTTGATAGTGATCATCCGATTATGTGAGAGAGTGATTCTAGTATGATTGCATTGTGAGGTTGCATCGAGTAGCACTAGGTGATCGAGTTACAAGCTGGTGGTGCTTGTTACTCTTGGAGGTTGCCACCTCCTAGATGGCTTGGTGGTGGTCTCCATCAAAGCCTGCAAGAAGCTTGTGCAGTGCTCCGGAGAAGAGCTTTGTGAGGGGCATTATGCTCGCCCCGTGGGAGCCACAAAAAGCAACTCTTGTAAAGCGTGTCATTGAGCTACCCTCACTTTTGGGGTAGGTTCTTGTGGCGTCCAACGTGCGGGCTTGGCTGGTGATGCCAATTAGCTGCCGAACCCCCAAGTGAGCGGTCGACACAAAGGAGACTAGCGTGTTGGCAAGCACGTGAACTTCGGGAGAAAACCACCGTGTCAACCTTGTTCTTCCCGTTGGTTTGCAATCCCCTTACACAAGCTTGTGATTACTTTTATATACATTGTGCTTGTGTAGTTGCTCTTGTGATTAGTTAGCTTGTGTAGCTCACTAGTTACCTTCTTGCTTGTGTAGCATAGAAGTAGCTCCCTTGCGTGGCTAATTTGGTTTGTGTAACCTTGTTAGTCACTTTGCTTAGTTTGTGTAGCTAAGTATTTACGCTCTCTATTTTGGCATTGGTTGCCTTGTTTTTTTTAGCATTGCTAGTAAGCTTAGGTGGCTTTGTGCTTTTGCTTACTAGCATATATAGGAGCTCCCTTGTTGCTTAGAGTACTAGTGGCATAGGTTTGTGTGACCTTACTTCTATAATTGGTTAGGTGAGCTCTAGCTAGCTCAACACCTTTGTTGCTAAATAAGGATCCTTGCAAGGTGCTAGAGAACAAAGATAGAGGGGTGTAGTCTTGGCTAGACCGATAGTATTAATTCCGTACTTATTTTGGTTAGCCGACGCAATTAATTTTAGAAAGGACTATTCACCCCCCTCTAGTCTGCCATCTCAACCTTATAAGTGGTATCAAAGCTAGGTCTCTCATTTGTGGTCTTCACCGACCCGAGAGGATGGCGTCTAGTGGGCTAGATGTTTGTGAGACACACATTTTTTATGGCACAAACTTTGCACTTTGAAAAAAATCACATGCTTGATCATTTTCGTGCAAATGGACCTAAGTTTTGGTGGATTGTCACTAGTGGTCTCATCCATGTCTTGGACCATAGAAATCTCACCAAAGCTCAAAGAGTTCTCTATGAACTTGATGCACATGCTTGTTGTTATCTAACGGATGCTTTGAGCTTTGATTTAATGAAAAGGATAAACTATGTGGGAATCGCTCGTGAGATATGGGAGTCAATCAAATACACCTACGGTGATTCCTCCACATGGGATGATGGCAAATTCAAGGAGGATGAGCCCAAGAAGGAGGCGCATGAGTGTGTTGAGCATAGCCACAATTCGGTAATTGTGGAAGATTGCTCCACCTCATGGTCAAGTGATGATGATGATGATCACACTACAAGATCACTTGACAAGGGTTTTGACAATGCCACAAGTGTTGCAAATGATGATGCTATCCCATGCACACTTGATGGTGATGTTGGTTCATGCTCAATCTATGATGATGGTGCTACTACAAGCTCTCAAACTACACCACATTGTCTCATGTCATAAGGTGACACCAAGGTATCAAATGATAATGTGGTTGATTCATGTTGATTCATATGATGAGCTTGTTAGTAGACTTGCTAGCATGACCATGTCTTTAGAAAATGAGAAAGCTAAAGCATTGAAATTGGAAAATAAAAACTCATTTCTAAAGAACTCTTGTGAAGAACATAAGAAATTACTCGATGCTTTTAAATTTTCATATGATGAGCTAAAATTGAATCATGAGACACTTCTTGCATCTCATGATGAATTATTAGAACAACATGCCTCTCTCATTAAATTGTTTGCAAAGAAACTTAAAAATAATAAGAGCTCATCACATGGGTCAATTGATCAATCACATATTGTTGCTAACCCTTGTGATGTAGGCAAGAAGAATGTATCCACCTCTTGTGATGATTTATTAGATATGCCATGCTCTTCACATATAGATGTTTGTTCTACTTCTATGTCTTGTGAGACTAACCTTTTAAAGGAGAACAATGAGCTAAATGAACAAGTGAAGAAATTGAGCAACAAGGTAGAGAGGTGCTACAACTCTCAAGTCACCTTTGAGCATATGTTGAAGACTCAAAGAAACTTTGGTGACAAGAGTGGCATCGGCTTCAAGACTAGCAAAGTTAATCATCAAGAAAGCTGCAATAACATAAGTGGCATTGGCTTCAACATGAGCAAGATCAAGGGTAAAAGATGGGGCAAAAGAAGATATAAAATAGAGATGAAGAAGCAAGAACAAGAGAAGCTCTCTCATTTCATGTGCTTCAAGTGCCGTGAAGTGGGACATCTTGCAAATGGTTGCCCCAATGAAGAAAAGCTCAAGTTGAAGAAAGAAGAAGAGAGGCTAAGGCATGTTAAGTGCTTCAAGTGCCGCACTTGGGATCATCTTACCTCAATGTACCCAACCAAGCGATTGGTGAAGCAACTAGAAGAGCCTCAACTAAAGCCACAAATTGAGCAAGAGAAGACACCCCAAGAGCAAATCAAGATCAACCATGAAGATGGTGGTGATTTGATGATAAAGAAGAAGAAAACTAGAAGGGGTGGAAAAGAAAAAGAAAGAGCAATGCGTCCAAGGATAAATCAAGATGCAAAGCAAGTGAGCAAGAACGAAGAAGAGAAAATAAAGAAGATTTCTCACATGAGATGCTATAGTTGTGACACATTGGGCCACCTAGCTTCGGGTTATCCAAACAAGCTTGAGAAGAAGGCTCAAGCAAACAAGGAGAAGCAAGGCAATGAGAAGCACAACATGAGCAAGGAAGAAAAGGCTCAAGCAAAGAGAAAGTGCTACTCATACCGGGAAATGAGACACATGGCACATTCATGTCCTCTAGGTAACATCCCTAAGCCTATTTCAATTAATGATGATTCTATGCTTAGGAAGGGTGGTAATGGTACCTCTATGGTTGCTATTGCAAAACATCCCGTTATTCATACTAAGGCTATGCCTAAGTATGTTGCACCTAACTTAAGAGGACCCAAAATTATTTGGGTACCATCAAAAAGTGGATGATTGTTTGTAGGTACCATTGGCATTGGAGACTTGATTCAATTGATTTCATATTGATCATCATATGTTGAGTCAAGATATGAAGCCTAGTGCACATCCAAACCCAATGCCAAGTGAAAATTGAGTGAAGTCCAAGTGCTATCCACATACAAGTGTCATATTCAAGTTGGGGTGATTTATTGGAATATTTGATGGCTTGCAAAAATATTTGAGTTGAAACTTGCTAATTGGATGATCATGATCTAACCAAGGTATATCTCTTGTTGATCATTTCATTTGGGTGCATATGAGTTGATTGAATTGGATAAATATGCAATATTGCTTGCTATAAGTTGATTGAATGGATAATTGCTTAGTAATTAAGTTTGGATTGATTTGTGTTGGATAAATTCATGAGATGACATTTAGTAAGTGGATTAAATGGATTTATGTCTTGTGAAAGTATTCAAATAAGTTGGTTTCAAGTTTGATTCAGACTTGATGAAGTATAGCTCAAGTGATTGAAATCTGTCCTATATTGAAAATCTGAGGTAGCTGTGATCTTAGCCATGTTTGAGTGATTAAAACTTATTGGATTGGCATAAAAATTGGTGTACATGCTCTAGACTTATGTTATGAGATTCTGTAGAAATTTCATGAGAATTGGATATGAGATGCCTCGGTTTTGGAGTGAAACTTGGCAGCTATAGTGCAGCAGTTTTCAGCATATAGCACTGGTGGAATAATTGAAATCTGGTAGCAATCTATAAGTCAAATGAAGCTTAAATTTTTACAGCTGCTAGATAACTAAGTGAAGCACATATCCACCAAATTTCGTGGTATTTAGATTTGTACTTTGGGAGATATGCTTATTTCTTTGAAGGGTACAAAATCTGCCAGAAAAGTGATAAATGTTGGATTGATCTAGAGTCACTTTGATTGAAAGGTCCTCAAATAGAAAACATGTTTAAGAGTAATTGAGGTACCTAAGTTGGTTTTGAGATGATCTAAAAGCATGATAAGATACGAGTACAAGGCTATTTGATTGTGGAGTGTACTTTGCACACTTTTGGTACTCAAGATGAAGATCAAGATCAAACTCAAGTTGAAGATAAAGTTTAAATTCTAGATATGATTAGAGATCATTTGGTAGAAAGAAAAGGGCTTAAACAAGTAGAAAGAAAAGGACTTAAAGAAGGAATCAAGGTTACTCATCAAGTTAAGTCCATCACTTGGATCAATCAATCAAGCTATTTTAAGTGAGTATAAAGAATGGTTCTTTGGAAAGAGATCACTTCTCCCTAGTGTAGGGGCTTACCGCCTATGTGTAGGTAAACCAAGTATGGTACTTGGAAGGCTAACATGGAAGTGGTGATCTGAGGGACATTTGAGATGTTTAGTTGAAGCATTCAAAAGGGTTGATCAAGAAAAAGCAAGCAACACCCAAAAGAAAGCTAGTCATGATATTTCAAGTGGTATTCCAAATAGTTCTCTCATGCAAGCAAAGATCAAAAGATGAAGCAAGCCAACCACAACAAGAAAATGCACTTGATCATAAGTTGTATTCATTTCATATGGGTGAAGAGTGGAATTCAAAATGGTGTCTATTGGTCTTCACCAAGCTTATAATTAGACTTCACATTGCTATTGGAGTAATGAATTGGAATCTATGTGACTATCATCTACTCCAATATAGCAAAGGTATCATTGTAATGTGCATGATCATTTCATCCCTTACTAGTATGCGGTTAGTGTATATAGTACATGCTTCATAAGATCATGCATAACAAATGAAATGTTTCAATTCATAACCTACCACTATTGGTTGAATGATTACTTGATCTAGTGGTTAGTATATGAATTTGTTCATGAGCTAGTGAACCCAATTACTTGACTTAATTTGGATTGCTAACAAGTGACAAGTACAACATTGGCAAGATAACTCTTGCAAAAGGTGTGAAGAAGCTTGTCATTGGTTCAAACCAGACTTGAAAGCTTAGGCAAATCAATTTAATTCAAGTCAACCATAGAAGCTCATGATAGTGATAAGAGTACAAGCACAAGATAATAATGCAAATGGATATCTAGTTTCTTTGTTACAAGTGGTATCTAGACTCAAGTATTTCATCAAGAATCTACAAGTGGTGTCTAGATCAACTCACAAGTGATATCCTATAAGTGGTACTCATGAAGATAGCAAATGTTCAAGAAATGATTCTTATTGATAAATCCAACAAGTGGTTCCATACTAAAAGATTCTTTCAAGTGGTATCACATCTACATATGGTATCAATCATGCAAGATGATGGTTCCACAAGTGATCTTCAACTTTAAGTGATCATCAAATGAAGAATGCATCCCTCACCTACAAGAGCTCAAGTGTATCAAATGGATGACCCATGCTATCACATAGGGGGAGGTGTACCATAAATTGATATCAAGATCAAAGATCCTATGTGTGGTATCTCAAGAAGCCCTACACAAGATACAAGTGGTATAGGTTATAAGTGGTATCTTCAAGTGGTGTCATTCCACCAATCAAATGATGTCCATAAAAAATGCAAGATTCAAGCCTCAACCATCTATCCCAAATGCATACCTTTGCATCAATGAGAAGTACACCTTTTATGGAAATTGATGACAAAGGGGGAGAGATTGTACAAAGATATAAAAGCTTTGAGATTGAGATTGTTCAAGGGGGAGAGATTGTACAAATATATGAAAGCTTTGAGATTGAGATTGTACAAGCGGGAGAGATAAGATGTGAAAACTCTGGGAGAGATTGAGACAAAGAAGTAGAGGTTGGACATAGACATGGACAAAGAGGGAGCAACATTGAAGAAAAGAGATGGATCAAAATTCTTGGACAAGAGAAGCACACAAGTAGGGGGAGCAAGCTCATGAACTTTGATTGATTACATTTGATATGTGCATATTCATGTGCTTGCTTGTATTGCATAAGTTCTTAAATTCAATATGCATGCTTGTATGATGTATGCTAGTTGTAAAATTTGATTGATGAAATAAAAACTAGCATGCATAGGATGATAGCTAGACACTTGGTATGATTTTCAAGTAATACTAGTACCGTGGTTTTGATGTTGATCTCACGAGGTATCTAGTGATTTTATTTCCAAGTGATATCTAGCTAACCATGGTGCTAAGGATGAACTTAAAGGTGCAACTCCGATTGGTATCACGCTTCAAAAGTTTATTCTATACACCTTAGCATCATTTGGTAGTAATTACTCTCCCACAATTTTAATATATGCATATGTGCGAGCTTCAATCAAACACTCTAGCATATATGTAGGGGGAGCTAATACTACCATCTCAGGTTTATGGTACTTGTCCAAAATCATTTTCACATGGTAAAATTGCTTGGGCAAGCAACATGAATTTAAAAGCGCTTAATTTCCATATCTTTGTAGAGTTGTCATCAATTACCAAAAAGGGGGAGATTGAAAGGTCCTTGTGTGGTTTTGGTAATTGAGTGACAACCTAGGTGGACTAATTGTGTTTATGTGAGATACACAGGTGATTAGTCCAGAGGTACATATGTGTGAGCAACATATGCCATGAAGGTGAAAATGGCTTGGAGATGTTGCAAAGCTCACACATGTGATGATGAAGGAGCTCATTACACATGAGACATGGCATTGAGTCATGTGATCAAGGTGGAGAAGATCAAGACATGACTTGGCTTGATGGACCGGTTGCAAGCGTGAAGGGCAAGTTGGAGGCTTTGGAGCGATGGACCGTGTGGCGGTGAAGCTTAAGCAAGACTTGGTGCTGATGGACTGAAGGCAACGGTGAAAAGCAAGTGAAGTCAATATTGATGAACCAATATAATCATGTGATGATATGAAGTGGTTCATATCATTGTTGATCATATTGGTGCATGTGTTGCATCGACATTGGAGGAGATGAAATGAAATGCGCAAGGCAAAGGTATAACCTAGGGCATTTCATTTCACCGGTCATAGGTGTGTAGAGAAGTTGATGACCGGGTTTAGGATAGATGGCCGTACTATCAAGAGGGGCAAACTTGTTTGCATATCGGTCATCTAGTGCCACTCGAGTGATCTAACTTTGCATCATCGCTAGGATCGAGTGGCGTGGCAAGTTGAGTGGCTAATCCTTTGGAAAATATTTGTGAAAATGCTAACACACATACACATGGTGTACACTTGGTGGTGTTGGCACATTTACAAAGGAGATGAAGTTGGAGTTGATGTAGATCAACTCGGTGAAGGAACGGAGGCAAGGGTTCGAACTCCACCGGTGGAGTGTCTGCCCGTTGAGTGCAGATAGTCCGACGGTGTCACCGGCGCCCTATACAGAAAAGACAGGGTCTCATAGAGTGGACCGGACGCTGGTCACATGGTGACCGGATGTTGGGGTCCTACGTCCGGTCAGTGGCTGCAGAGAGCGTGTAGGCGTCGGTCTTCGACCAGACACTAGCGCTAGAAGTGACCGGACACTGACAGGGTGCATCCAGTCAGGCTGACGTATGGTGATGTAGGTGACATAGAAAAGTTGGAGAAGGACCGAATGCTGACGTTGCGTCCGATCGTGACCAACCGGATGCGTCCGGGTGTGACTGGAACCTTACTGGAAACGACCGGACGCTGGGGTCCTATGTCCGGTCACTTTGAGTAGCTGCGTCCGTTCATCACTTGACTATTGAGATCGAGTGAATAGTGTTTGAAGCTGATGACATGTAGCAAGCATCGGGCGATCGGACGCTGAGGTCCTACGTCCGGTCGATATGACCGGCGCGTCCGGACAACTCGAAAAACATCCAGTGAAGGGGTAACGGCTATTTTAGCCCGTGAGGCTATAAATAGAAGGGGTCTCGGCCTTGGGCCAAGAGCTAAGCACACTAGAGCCTTGGTGGCTTGTGTAGTAGTGCTTGGGAGCCCTCCATCTCATATATGCTTGATAGTGATCATCTGATTGTGTGAGAGAGCGATTCTAGTGCGATTGCATCGTGAGGTTACATCGAGTGGCACTAGGTGATCGAGTTACAAGCCAGTGGTGCTTGTTACTCTTGGAGGTTACCACCTCCTAGATAGCTTGGTGGTGGTCTCCATTGAAGCCCGCAAGAAGCTTGTGCAGTGCTCTGAAGAAGAGCTTTATGAGGGGCATTGTGCTCGCCCCACGGGAGCCGCGAAGAGCAACTCTAGTAAAGCGTGTCATTGAGCTACCCTCACTGTCACACCCAATTTTAAGGATAAAATGGAGTGCAAAATCTTATGTGCGCCCAGAGATCAGCCACACACATAAGCCGACAAATTATAAGTAGTATCATCACAAATGTTTATTACATCACGAATAGGATAGAGTTATCACATAAATATAGCGGAAATAATAAAAAGATCTCTCACAGAAGCTCCATATCATAGGGACGTCGACTAGTTGACCACAAGTCTAGTAGTCCTCAGGAAAATCATCATACCCATGGTCATCTGTTACCCATCCGGGATTTTTATCCAAATAATGAAAATAAACAAGCGTAAGTACATGTCGTACTCAACAAGTGTAACACGGGGTTCATGAGGCTCAAAGGCTTGACACAGGTTTAACAGTGTGCACCTTTTAGTTGTCATAATTTTAGCTTAAGAGTAGCAACAAGTTGTTTCAATTCCCAATGCAAAACACATGATCATATGTAAACATGAGTAATGAATAGCATAAACAGATGTTACTTAGTGATAATCTATTCCATAAGGGTTCCAAGGCCGCTCGGGACCATGAGCATGGCTGATATACCAATTTTACACTCTGCAGAGGTTGTACACTTTCACTGTGAGTTGTGATTTACCCTTATGCCCGGGTTAATTACTCCCAAAACACTTTCATGGTGAGCAGGCAGGGGTCACTATGAAGCCTTCAAAGGTTTGTCTAACAAGTTAGGGCTGCTAGGTTTCTGTGGCCTACGAATATAGAGCTCCCCTTCCGACAGGCACATGACGCGTAGCCTATACACTGACGGACAGAGGCATTACTATATCCAACCCAGAACACACCCCTCTTGCGCCATAAAGGTAACCACTAACAAGCTAGAAAAGGTCCTCATACTAAGCTAAAGCCAGAGCCATGTAGCCCTCACAGCTGTACTGTAAGTCCTAGATGATCAATTACAGATAAGTCCTTAGGGAGAGGAATCTGAAGCATTTAGAAAGTAGCTGAACACTCTAGCCCCCTGTTTCCATGTTGCTAAAAAGTCATTTTCAATGTTTATTGCATATACCATTAGTCAAGTTACAAGATCATGGTTTAATTGAGCTCTAGCAAAGCTACCGAAATGCATAACACAAAGGTATCAAGGTACAAGGTAACAAAGTACTAGGAAATCCCTAGTGGCAGTCAAGGTAGACACATGCAGTATGAATTAAATGATTAAAAGTATATAGGACAACAAGGATGATCCCATGCTATACTTGCCTTGAGCAAAGTACTCCTGCTGGTCCTGCTCGTCAAAGTCGTACCCTTGATCTCCCACGAACTGCTCACAGTCTATACTCGATAACCACAGCAACACACAAGCATCCAAGAGCAATCATGCAAAGCAAACAAAGTTATAGATTAGAACAGTACATCAACAGCAAAGAATCAAGATGAAAAGTTTGGAAAACGAATCTATGTCTCGCTATGAACACACGGACGTAAAGATCACAAAAATCGGATCTAAAACAAAAAAATTATGGATTAAACAAGTTTTCCTATAGCAAAACAATAGATTAAATCTAACCTCGAATTTCAAAAGTTGAAAACACACTTTACAGTAGCATGAACATGTAGATCACTTAATTATGAACCTAACGCAACTTGAATGGATCAAATCGGAGTTAAAACGAAGATTTTATGGCTAAAACAAGTTGAATGGCAAAACTATAAATAGATGAAAACGTATTCCAATATAACCGAACCAAAAATACGCTTTTAAAAAGAGAAAACAAACTCTGTAAACGCGCTTTGGACTGCGGGTTAAGCCAGGAATAATTGTAAGGACGTATTTGCAAAATCGGCAGCAAAGGGGTATCCTTCGATCTGAGCCATTGGATTAGAAATAGACGGATGGGATTCGATCTGGCGGGGAAAGAGAAAAAGAAACTAGCCGGAATAGTGACGACGGCCGTGCTCCCGACGGCAGCGCCATTGCCGGCCTTCGAGAGCCCTCGGTTCTCGGCCTCCAGCGCTCTATTCGATGAAAGAAAGGTATAGGGAGAGAGAGGAAGGGATGGGGATCTCACCCGAACCAAAATACGCGAGCGGGAGGCAGCGAAGGCGGCGTGGTGCTCGGTGGATGGTGGCGGTCGGCGACGGTGCTCGAGCGAGATGCGGCTGTGGCTGCTAGGGCGAAAAATCTAAACATCAGATGGGATAGGAGACAGAGGAGGGGCGCGGTGCTATTTATGGGAAGGAATACCTGAGCGGCACGCCATCTCGGAGGTTGTAGCAGCGCTGGACTCAAACGACGGAGCAGATGGTGTCCGACTCGGCCTCGACGAGAGGAAGAAGGAGCCTGTCCAGCGGGCCTGACTGGTCAGCGGTGAGGAAAGGCTTGCGCGGGTCTACAGAAGCGGGCATGCGGCTGGCCAGTGAAACTGGGCCGACGGCTTGCAGCGCTGGGCCGCGCGATGCACAAAGGAAAAGCCGGCTTAGGCTGGCGTAGAGGAAAAGAGGCGCTGGGCTTTGGCCCGAGCGGAGGCAAAAGGGCTAAACAGCAACCTGGGAAGGAGATAGGTAGGCCACGGGCAGAAAGGAGAAAGAAATTTTTTTCTTTTTCTAATTTTTTTCCAAAGCAAGTTCAAAATGAAATTTCAACTAACTTCGAATTCTAACTTCAAACCGGGCAATACAAAATATTATGCAGCAGCATGAATGCACACTCATTGTTGTTGACCTATATTTGATTTTAATTTGATAAACTTTATTATCCTTCCTAAATTTAAATGCTCATAAAAATGCTTAATAAATCAATTTCCCCTATTTTAAAATGTTGTAAAATTTAGGGTGTTACAATTCTACCCCCTTAAAATGAATCTCGTCCTCGAGATTCGGACGATGCTTACTCAAATAACTGTGGGTATGTTTTCCTTATATCCTCTTCTCTTTCCCAAGTAGCCTCATCTTCTGTATACCGATTCCACTGAACCTTACACATCTTTATAACTCAGCTCCTTGTAACTCTTTCTGTCGTCTCCAAAATTCTTACCGGAAACTCCTCATATGTGAGATCTTCCTTAACTGTAAGCTCCTCTAACGGTATCTGCTCCTCAGGTACTCACAAACACTTCTTTAGCTGAGACACATGGAACACATCATGTACACCTGACAAACTCTCAGGCAATTCCAACTGATAAGCTACTTCACCACGTCTCTCCAAAATTTTGAAAGGTCCAATATACCTTGGTGCCAACTTCCCTTCATGTTAAACCTTTTCACACTTCTCATAGGTGACACCTTCAAGTAGACATAATCACCTACTTCAAAAACTAATTCTCTTCTTCTAGTATCGGCATAGCTCTTCTGTCGAGACTGAGCCACTCTCAAGTTATCCCTGATCAACCTTACT
This sequence comes from Miscanthus floridulus, assembly GCF_019320115.1. Taxonomy (NCBI): domain Eukaryota; kingdom Viridiplantae; phylum Streptophyta; class Magnoliopsida; order Poales; family Poaceae; genus Miscanthus; species Miscanthus floridulus. The sequence continues at coordinate 120,082,099 of NC_089584.1, forward strand.
TGCTCTTCTGTGTCTCTCAAGACATCTGGTCCGAACACTTGAGTTTCCCCCGTTTGGTTCCAAAACAACGGGGTTCTACACTTTCGTCCATACAAAGCTTCGAAAGGTGCCATATTGAGACTTTTCTGATAACTGTTGTTGTACGAGAACTCTGCATAAGGCAAACTCTTGTCCCAACTTGTACCATACTGCAACGCACAAGCTCTCAACATATCCTCTAATATCTGATTGATTCTCTCAGTTTGCCCATCTGTCTGAGGATGATATGCTGTACTAAAATTCAACTTGGTTCCCAACGAACTATGTACTTGCTGCCAAAAATGAGATGTAAATTGGGTACCTCGATCGGACACAATTTTCTTGGGCACTCCATGTAGACATACTATTCTCTCCATATATAACTGAGCTAACCGTGGTCCATTATAAGTAGTCTTGACCAGTATAAAGTGAGCAGCTTTAGTTAAACGATCTACTATTACCCAGATTGAATCATAACCCCTCTGAGTATGTGGTAGCCCAACTATAAAATCCATACCAACTTCTTCCCACTTCCACTCAGGTATCTTCATTGGTTGTAGCAATCCTGTAGGTCTTTGATGTTCAGCTTTGACTCTCTTAACATGTATCACACAAAGCCACATATTCAGCAACATCTCTCTTCAGTCCGTACCACCAATACTTCTCTTTCAAATCTAAATACATCTTAGTACTTCCAGGATGAATAGAGTAAGCAGACTCATGTGCCTCATGAAGAATTGCCTCACGTATAGCCTTATCCTCAGGCACACATAGCCTTTTCCCAAACCAAAGAGTTCCATTGTCATCCATATGGAATCCTGGTGCCTTACCAATCACTATGTTTTCCGCTATCTCTCTCAACTTCAGCATCCTGTAACTGTCCTTTACGTATTTCTTGCTCCAATTGAGGCTCCAACACCAACTCCACTGCATTAGTGACAAAGCCCAAATTCAGTCGCTCAAGCTCAGCACACAACTCACTTGACATTGATGTCACTTGCACCTCATTGGCATAACTCTTCCTACTAAGAGCATCGGCGACAACATTCGCCTTTCTAGGATGATAGTGTACCTCCAGATCATAATCTTTGATCAACTCTAACCATCGACGCTGTCTCATATTTAGATCCGTCTAAGTGAAAATGTACTTTAGACTCTTGTGATCAGTATAGATGTCACTCTTATGTCCAATGAGATAGTGCCTCCATATCTTCAAAGCATGAACCACTGCTGCTAACTCCAAGTCATGAGTAGGATAATTTAACTCATGCTTTCTCAACTGCCGGGATGCATAAGCCACTACTCTGCCTTCTTGCATAAGAACACATCCAAGTCCTTGACGAGATGCATCACAATAGATAGAAAAACTCTTGTTCAAATCTAGCAAAATCAATACTGGGGCTGTAGTCAACCTCTTCTTCAACTCTTCAAAGTTAGCCTGGCACTTCTCGGACCACACAAACTTAGCATTTTTCTCCAACAAAGCTGTCATAGGCTTAGCAAGCTTAGAGAAACCTTCAATGAACCTTCTGTAGTATCCAGCTAATCCCAAGAAACTATGAATATGTCCCACATCTATTGGTGGCTTCTAATTCAATACATCTTTCACCTTACTTGGATCTACTGCAATTCCACCATTAGAGACAACATGTCCTAGGAAAGAAACTTCCTTCAACTAGAATTCACACTTGCTTTGCTTAGCATACAACTTGTGTTCTCTGAGCTTCTGCAAGACCAACCTTAGATGTTCAGCATGCTCTTCTTCTGTTTTGGAGAATATCAATATATCATCGATGAATACCACCACGAACTTATCCAAAAACTCCATGAACACCTTGTTCATCAAGTACATAAAGTAGGCAGGTGCATTGGTCAAACCAAATGACATAACAGTGTACTCATACAAACCATACCTCATAGTAAAAGCTTGTCTTGGGTATGTCTGTTGCACGAATCCTCAATTGATGGTAGCCAGAACGAAGATCAATCTTAGAGAAAACACAAGCACCTCTCAACTGATCAAACAAGTCATCAATTCTAGGCAACGGATACTTATTCTTGATAGTAACCTCATTGAGTGACCGATAATCAACACACATCCTCTGAGTACCATCCTTCTTATCAACAAATATAACAGGTGCTCCCTAAGGTGATGAGCTAGGATGAATAAAACCTTTCTCCTACAACTCCTTAATTTGTTTCTTAAGTTCTTCTAATTCCTTAACTCCCATTCTATATGGACGCTTAGCTATAGGTGCAGTTCTAGGTAATAATTCAATAATAAACTTAATGTCATGGTCAGGTGGCATATCTGGCAAATCATCGGGGAACACATCTAGAAATTCATCCACCACTAGGGTCCTCCTTGTTGCTGCTATCATTAAGCTGGTTCACTGTGGCTGTCGGCTGTGCTTGTATTACAACATCAACATTGATTCTTTCTCCATTTGGTGCGATCACAACGACTACCTTCTCTTTACACTGGATCACTGCCTGTTGTTGCTTCATCCAGTCCATACCCAGAATCACATCTATACCAGATGCTCTCAACACAATAGGGCTCACTTTGAACTCTACCCCCCTTAAGAATAGACTAGTCAGAAGACAACGATATGAAGCTTGCATACTTCCACCCGATGAGTTTACTAACATGGGATTTTGCATGGCACATAATGGTATGCTATGATTTCTAACAAATGCTTGCTGATATGAATGAATGCGAAGCTCTAGAATCGAAAAGAACAGTGGAATGGGTTGAGTTGACATTGAACGTACCGAGCATGACTTCTGGTTCCACAAGCGCCATCTCGGTAGACACATGATTCACCTTCCCATAATGTGATGGCTTCTGGTTGCTGTTCTGCTTCTGGGGAGTTTGCAGGTTGGGCTTCTCAGGGCAATTATAAGAGAGGTGACCTTCTTTGCCACAATAGAAACACTTGCTGGGGGTGCTAGGGGCACTAGTCTTCATAGGAGTGTTGTTGGGTGCTCCCTGTCGTGGTGTTTGCTGACCACTCTGTTGCTAAGGACGTTGATTGGCATTCTGCTGCTGGTTCTCATTGCGCTGAGGATACTGACCACAATTCCACTGACTGGGTGGTCCCTAGAACCTCTGTTGAAAGCCTTGCTGAGGATTGGTACGTGGACAAGTATTACTTCTAGAGGCCTGGCCCTGAAGTCTCCTCTTCTTGGCCTCCATCTCCTTGTGCTTGTTGTCAATAACAATAGCGCGATTCACCAGTGTCTAAAAATTGGGATAGGTATTGGACATAAGCTGTAGCTGCAGACCATCATACAAACCTTTGAGAAAGCGGCGTTGCTTGTCAGCATCATTAGCCACTTCATTTGGAGCATAACGTGACAACTGAGCAAACTTGTCACGGTACTCAGCGACGGACATGGATCCCTGCTTCAGAGCTCTGAACTCCTCCTGCTTGAGCTCTATCAGTCCCTTAGGTATTTGATAGGATCTGAAATTCTCTTTGAACTCCTACCAGGTGATAGGAGGAGCGTTGGCAGGTCGTCCATACTCGAATGACTCCCACCAGTCTTGAGCTTCTCTCTGGAGCTGTCCTAAAGCGTACAACACCTTCTATTGATTATCACATTGTGCTATGTTGAGCTGCCTCTCCACTGCATGAAGCCAATCATCTACTTCTAGTGGATCAGTGGCACGAGAGAACACCGGGGGACGACCCTTCAAGAATTCACCATGCTTATCACGTGGTGCTCCACCACCCTGTTGGTTCTGCTGATTCTGCACCAACGTTTGCATGAGCTGCGTCTGTACTGCCAAGAGTTGTTCAATAGTCGGTGGTGGTGGTGGCGGATGTGGGGGAACACCTCCACGACCTCGGCCTCTTCCTCTTCCAGACATCTGCTATCAACATTCAAAATTTAAAAATTTCCAAGTTAGAATACTTTCTGAAAATTTTTGGACGAATCTCAACATCAGCAGCTCTATAAAACAGTCATATCTCGAGTTCTAGAATTCCAAATAAGGTGTACTTTATATGGTTGGAAAGCTTAAGAAATTATCTACATCTTGTATTCAGACCACATTCTCAGATGCTGTCGTTAGGTTACTCAAAAATAGGATACAACCGAAACTGTTTCTAGATTCCAGACTGCATAGAAACTTTAACTTGAGACAGAGATATCTCGCAAACCAGATCAGATATGGGGGTGATTCTAGAGGCATTGGAAAGATGCTTAAGTCTAGTTGTTCCCATAAAAATTTCATAATCTTTGGTCGTGTAGATTTTAATTGGCATTAAGATAAAGGACAGACTGCTCCGAAAAACAGATTCCTAGAGAACAAGATATAACATACCCAACTATTCATTTATTGACCCAATCTTTAATATTCTTAACTATAGGAACTTGCGGACATGCCCACAAAGTTCCAGCATATATTACAAAGATCCAACTCACACATAAACATAATAACAAATCAACTAAACACACCAATGTTCACACCGCACTAATAGACTCGACTAGACTCAACTTAACTCGTTCTACTATCATGTTATTACATAAAGAGGGACTCCAACATCTATGGGCGATACTTATGGGAAGCTCCTCATACATCTTTAGCAAATTGAGGCACACCCTTTGTTCGTCTATCACCTGCCGGTGCCTCTTGATAGTTTCCTGCTGCGCCTTCAATTGATTCTCCAATCGGTGAATCTTTGACACAGACTCAAAGCCAAAGTGTACCATCGCCTAGGGTGGTTGGATCTATGCCCTGTGGGTCCATCATCGCCCATCCCAATTCTGGGTGTTGGTGAGGGAGGAATTGATATTGATCATCCTTCATGTCCTCGAATCGGCGACCACGAAGGCCTATGCAAGCTTCAGCGGCTGCATCTTCTATGCCGTCCTCCATGGTAGCACGGTGACCATGGTGTGCATAGTTGGAATCCAGCTGATATGCACCTTTTTGTTCATCCTTGATGGTGATGCACACCCTAGTCTTCCAGTAGGTGTCTTCAAGAGGGTGCATATGCTCTTCGCAGGCGTATTCTACAGCTGCATCCCAATCGCTATAGTAGGTCTGAAGCATGCTCATGAGTCAGTGATGTGAAACGGAGGATTCACACCTCGGCTTATACCACACCTTTGTTGTCCACCCCAGTGGCGGGATTGGCTCATCTTCTTCAATAATGTCTTCCTCTTCATTTTTGGACAAGTCGACGACCTCGACTTCTTGAGGTTCCTCCTGAACGGGCTCAGGCGTAGATACTGGTGTTGGTGGATCGAATTCTTGTTCCTGGGGTTCCTTCTCCTTAGGCTCCATGGACAAACCCCGAGGCGGGTAGTACCCTCTAGTGCTGATACGGGCAGTCTTGTGGGCACGAGGCATCTACAGAATTAGACTTAGTTAGATTAGGTTAGAAGCAATAATTTTCATAATGGAATAAGACAAAAGAAACATAAAACTTTAGCAAATAACAAGGGTGAGATAGAAAGCATGAAATGAGTGAAGCAAAAGAAGCTAAAACGACCATTGCTAACTAGGCTTATGTCCTACAGTCAACACAGCTCTGATACCAATCTGTCACACCCAATTTTAAGGATAAAATGGAGTGCAAAATCTTATGTGCGCCCAGAGATCAGTCATACACATAAGCCGACAAATTATAAGTAGTATCATCACAAATGTTTATTATATCACGAATAGGACAGAGTTATCACATAAATATAGCGGAAATAATAAAAAGATCTCTCGCGGAAGCTCCATATCACAGGGACGTCGATTGGTTGACCACAAGTCTAGTAGTCCTCAGGAAAATCATCATACCCATGGTCATCTGTTACCCATCCGAGATTTTTATCCAAATAATGAAAATAAACAAGCGTAAGTACATGTCGTACTCAACAAGTGTAACACGGGGTTCATGAGGCTCAAAGGCTTGACATAGGTTTAACAGCGTGCAGCTTTTAGTTGTCATAATTTTAGCTTAAGAGTAGCAACAAGTTGTTTCAATTCCCAATGCAAAACACATGATCATATGTAAACATGAGTAATGAATAGCATAAACAGATATTACTTAGTGATCATCTATTCCATAAGGGTTCCAAGGCCGCTCGTGACCGTGAGCACGGCTGATATACCAGTTTTACACTCTGCAGAGGTTGTACACTTTCACTGTGAGTCGTGATTACCCATATGCCCCGAGGTTATAACTCCCAAAACACTTCCTAAGGTGAGGCAGGCAGGGGTCACTATGAAGCCTTTCAAAGGTTCGTCTAACAAGTTAGGGCCGATTAGATTCTATGGCCTGCGAATGTAGAGCTCCCCTTCCGGCGGGCATAATGACGCGCAGCCTATACACTGACGGACAGAGGCCGCACTATATCCAACCCGAAACACACCCCTCTTGCGCCATAAAGGTAACTTCTAACAAGCTAGAAAAGGTCCTCATACTAAGCTAAAGAGAGAGCCATATAGCCCTCATAGTTGTACTGTAAGTCCCAGATGATCACTTACAGATAAGTCCTTAGGGAGAGGAACCTAGAACACCATAAAATAGCCTAATGCTCTAGCCCCCTTGTTCCATGTTGCTAAAAAGCATCTTTTAATGTTTATTGCATATACCATTAGTCAAGTTACAAGATCATGGCTCTAGTTGAGCACTAGCATCATACTACCCAATGCAATAACACAAATGTATCAAGGTACAAGGTAACAAAGTACTAGGAAATCCCTAGTGACAGTCAAGGTAGACACATGCAGTATAAATTAAATGATTAAAGGTATATAGGACACCAAGGATGATCCCATGCTATACTTTCCTTGAGCAAAGTACTCCTGCTGGTCCTGCTCATCAAAGTCGTACCCATGATCTCCCACGAACTGCTCACCGTCTATACTCGATAACCATAGCAACACACAAGCATCCAGGAGCAATCATACAAAGCAAACAAAGTTATAGATTAGAACAGTACATCAACAGCAAAGAATCAAGATGAAAAGTTTGGAAAACAAATCTACGTCTCGCTATGAACACACAGACGTGAAGATCACAAAAATCAGATCTAAAACGGAAAAGTTATGGATTAAACAAGTTTTCCTATAGCAAAACAATAGATTAAATCTAACCTTGAATTTTAAAAGTTGAAAACACACTTTACAGTAGCATGAACATGTAGATCACTTAATTATGAACCTAACGCAACTTGAACGGATCAAATCAGAGTTAAAACGAAGATTTTATGGCTAAAACAAGTTGAATGGAAAAACTATAAATAGCTGAAAACGTATTCCAATATAACCGAACCAAAAATACGCTTTTAAAAAGAGAAAACAAACTCTGTAAATGCGCTTTGGACTGCAGGTTAAGCCGGGAATAATTGTAAGGACGTATTTGCAAAATCGGCAGCGAAGGGGTATCCTTCGATCTGAGCCATTGGAGTAGAAATAGACGGATGGGATTCGATCTGGCGGGGAGCGAGAAAAAGAAACCGTCCGGAACAGTGACGACGGCAGTGCTCCCGACGGCGGCGCCATTGCCGGCCTTCGAGAGCCCTCGGTTCTCGACCTCGAACACTCTATTCGACGAAAGAAAGGTATAGGGAGAGAGAGAGGAAGGGATGGGGATCTCACCCGAACCAAAATACGCGAGCGGGAGGCAGCGAAGGCGGTGCGATGCTCGGTGGATGGCGGCGGTCGGCGACGGCGCTCGAGCGAGATGCAGCTGCAGCTGCTAGGGCGAAAAATCTGAACGGCGGATGGGATAGGAGACAGAGGAGGGGCGCGGCGCTATTTATGGGAAGGAATACTTGAGCGGCACGCCATCTCGGAGGTTGTAGCAGCGCCGGACTCAAACGACGGAGCGGATGGTGTCCGACTCGGCCACGGTGAGAGGAAGAAGGAGCCTGTCCAGCGGGCTCGACTGGTCAGAGGCGAGGAAAGGCTTGCGCGGGTCTACAGAAGCGGGCGTGCGGCTGGCTAGCGAAACTGGGCCAGCGGCTTGCAGCGCTGGGCCGCGCGGTGCGTAAAGGAAAAGCTGGCTTAGGCTGGCGCAGAGGAAAAGAGGCGCTGGGCTTTGGCCCGAGCAGAGGCAAAAGGACTAAACAGCAGCCTAGGAAGGAGATAGGCAGGCCATGGGCAGAAAGGAGAAAGAAATTTTTTTTCTTTTTCTAATTTTTTTTTCCAAAGCAAGTTCAAAATGAAATTTCAACTAACTTCGAATTCTAACTTCAAACCGGGCAATACAAAATATTATGCAGCAGCATGAATGCACACTCATTGTTGTTGACCTATATTTGATTTTAATTTGATAAACTTTATTATCCTTCCTAAATTTAAATGCTCATAAAAATGCTTAATAAATCAATTTCCCCTATTTTAAAATGTTGTAAAATTTAGGGTGTTACACTCACTTTCGGAGTAGGTTCTTGTGGCGTCCGACATGCGGGCTTGGCTGGTGATGTCAATTAGCCGCCGAACCCCCAAGTGAGCGGTCGATACAACGGGGACTAGCGTGTTGTCAAGCACGTGAACCTCGAGAGAAAACCACCATGTCAACCTTGTTCTTCCCGTTGGTTTGCAATCCCCTTACACAAGCTTGTGATTACTTTTATATACATTGTGCTTGTGTAGTTGCTCTTGTGATTAGTTAGCTTGTGTAGCTCACTAGTTACTTTCTTGCTTGTGTAGCATATAAGTAAGCTCCCTTGCGTGGCTAATTTGGTTAGTGTAACCTTGTTAGTCACTTTGCTTAGTTTGTGTAGCTAAGTATTTGAGCTCTCTATTTTGGCATTGGTTGCCTTGTTTTTTTAGCATTGCTAGTGAGCTTAGGTGTCTTTGTGCTTTTGCTTACTAGCATGTGTAGGAGCTCCCTTGTTGCTTAGAGTACTACTGGCATAGGTTTGTGTGACCTTACTTCTACAATTGGTTAGGTGAGCTCTAGCTAGCTCGGCACCTTTGTTGCTAAATAAGGATCCTTGTAAGGTGCTAGAGAACAAAGATAGAGGGGTGTAGTCTTGACTAGACCGATAGTATTAATTCCGCACTTGTTTTGGTTAGCCGACGCAATTAATTTTAGAAAGGACTATTCACCTCCCCTCTAGTCCACCATCTCAACCTTACACTCCTTCGATACCGCTGATCGTCATGTTGGTCTTGATCAGCTCCTCATCAGTGCCACCGAGCTTCTTGTAAAGCGGATATGGCATCAAGTTCACTATTGCCCCACTGTCCACTAACATGCTATGGACCGGTGTGCCATTGATATGGCCCTTCACATGTAAAGGCTTGAGATGGTTGATGGAGTCATCTAGTTTCTGAAATACAGTGCTTTCCGTTGCAAAATTAAATTCTGCCGTCATGGAGTCATCTGCCACGATGTAGTAATCAGCAGATAAAACAACTACATTGACCTCCACTCTCTCTAGAGTAGGCTCATAGTCAACCATCTCCTCGTCAGGAACCTCAGGAACCTCCATGCCAACCAGAGCAGCAATGGTAGTAGCGAAATCATCAGAGGACACCTTAGAGGCACCCGGGACAGCAGGAGTCGGCTCAACTAACTCGGAAGTCGACTTAGCTGACTCTAGAGCTTCCAAAGCAGTAAAGGCAAGCAAAGTTGGCTCAACCGACTCAGGAGTTGACTTAGCTGACTGGCTCAACACAGGAGTCCACTTAGCCGACTCTAGAGTCGACTTAGCCGACTGGCCAGCAGCAGTAGCGGTGTTTCGACCTTCCAGAGGGATTTCGACTTGTACAAGGTTGAGGATTTCATTCTCCATCTTGGCAAGCTTCTCCCTCTTCTGTTGCTTATGTCAGGCACGCTGCAATTTGCGCCGTTGAGTTTTATTCAACCCACGAGGACACCATACGGGTTGTTGGTAATTGGAATCTCCTTCGACGTGTTTCTTCTCTTCAATTCCAAAAACATCTTTGGGAGCTTCATCTTGCTTAGAGGCCAGAATTTCTTCGATTACAATTGGCTCAACATGATTAGTGACGGGAGCTTCCATGGAGCCGATTGTGATAACCGATTGAGGCCTAGCTCTTGGTGGGGGAACGACGGGAATCTCAACCTTCTTAGGCACATAAACTTGCTGCATTGGTGCATTTCCTGACTCTTGTGGAGTCAAAGTCCTGGAGGTAATCACACGATCTTGACTTGTACTGCTAGAGCTCGATTGATAATTGTTCAATCGGCTAAAGATGGAGGGTCTTGGAATTGAACCAGCAGAATCTCCCCACCTTTGTTGGCTATGCACGGGTGCTGCCAGAGGATACACCACCCAAACTCCATAAGGCCCCCATTGCGGTGTAACCGGAGGCGGAATCGGGGGACCCCAGTGAGAAACACGAGGAACAACTCTCTGAGACGGAGCTGTTGGTTGCACCATCGCCAATTGCTTGATCTTGTCATCTTTCCGCTTAGGCGGAGTAGACTCTTTTTTTTAAACGGCCGATTCTGGGAATCGGCCTTTTGTTACTTATACTTGGCCATGAGCCTGTCAAAGGTGCATTGCTTCTTCATGAATTCTCCCTGATTCTTCTTCTCATTTGTCTTCCAGGTGCCAATCTCCGGTCGCTATGGAACAAATGTACGCAAAACACGAACACCGGAGGCGCCGGAGCTGTTGGAACCAGGAGAGTTGGCTAAGCTGACTGGCGCAGTCGGCTCAGCTGACTTGGCTGAGGTGGTGGCAGAGTTAGCTAAGCCAATTCCTTGAGTTGGTTGAGCCAACTGACCCTGCTGTGTACTGGAGTCGGCTTGGACAACTGGTGGAGTCGGCCTAGCCGGCCTCTACTGTGCCACTGTCGTTTCATACCACCACTGCCTTTTCAAATATTGCGTTGATCCAGCAGTGATCTTGAACTTGTTCTTGCCTTCATCATCCTTCTCAAGCACCACTTTGTGCCCTGAATTCGTTTCGACATTCGGTGCTATACGTGGTTCACCGATAATCATGTTCTTACCTTGCGCTTTATCGGCTTGCTCTGGATGAATCAAAACAGCGGGCGCCCCTGCTTCAACCATGTGCATGGGAAAAGGGGTCTTGTCAACTTGTATTTCAGTAAGACTCAATCGTCCCTCATTAAGGGCCGATTGGACCTGCCGACGAAAAACATTGCAATCATTAGTGGCATGAGAAAAAGAATTATGATATTTGCAATAAGCCCTTCTCTTTAACTCATCAACTAAAGGTAATGTATAATTGATTCTAATATAACCGAATTTCAACAATTCATCAAAGATTCGGTCACATTTAGAGAAATCAAAAGTAAATTTTATTTCCTCATTCCGATTTTTATGAATTGGCTTGAGAGAAGGACAAGTAACCAATTTATTCTTTGCTGGCCATTTAATTTCAGCAGCTAAACATTCTTTATTATCATCATCAGAATCATCTGAACAATCACCAACAAAATGCACATTCTGACGATGAGATTTATAAGCATCACGAGATTCTTTAAAGCGCGATTCAATTGAAACGGCCTTTTGCATAAGTTGATTAACATTGTGAAACTCATAATGCTCAAGCTTTTCTCTAATACTAGAACGTAAACCAGCAAAGCATAAATCAGTTAAATCTCTTTCAGAAATATTTAAATGGAAACATCGGTTCTTAATCTCTCTAAATCATTTGAAAAAATCATGGACGGACTCATCACGCCCTTGACGAACCGATGCAAGATGAGACAATCTTATTTCATGAGCACCGCTATAAAAGTGATTATGAAATTTCTCTTCTAATTCAGCCCATGAACCAATAGAACAAGATGGTAATGAAGTAAACCATGCAAAAGTTGTGCCAGTAAGAGATAAAGGAAAATTACGAACTTTCATAAAATCATAAGCACTAGCTTCACCCAATTGTTCAAGAAACATGCTAATATGCTCCATGGTTGATTTACTATCATCACTACTAAATTTCTAAAAGTCAGGTATCCTCCACCCATCAGGTGCTTTCATGAAATCATAAGTAGAAGGGTACGACTTTTGATAAGTATTTCTACTAGATTTAAGTTGCACTCCTAAAGTACTCTCAAGAGATTTAGCCAATTCATCCTTAAACCGATTCAAAGCATCATCAAAATCGGTAGTAGGAGCATTAGGAGTAACATTAAATGTAGGAATTTAACTAGGTGACTTTGGTGGGTTTGGTAAAATATTATGCCCTGCTGAAGCTCTATTTGTTGATGCTCCATAATCGGTTCGGAGAGCTCGACCCGAACTTTGTGCACCAACACCTGTATGTGTAGATGTGCTAGCACCAGGTTGACCGGCCTTATCGGTTTCAGATGCCAAAGGGGCCGATTGAAATTGGCTAGCGGAAGCATGAGAGGTTTGATTTTCATAAAAATTCAAAGACATACCGAATTGAGGTTGCTGCACGGCACCCGATTGATCACAATCGGTTGTCTTGCCCTCTAACTTATCCATACGTGCTTGAAGTAGATTAGAAAGATGCTGAAGGTTATTACTATGCAATTTTCTTTCATCTATCAATATCTTAGCAAAATTGGCATGAGTAGGATAAGCATCAGTATTTACCTCCTCGTCATACTTAGCTTTTATGTCGCCCTTCTCCTCGGCGCCTGAAGATTCGGAAGCGGTGGCATCGCCGTAGGAGGGTTCACGGAACTGAGTGACCTTGTCGTGCCGATTCTTGGTGCAGCTCTCCAAGAAAGCCTTGACATCGGCATCGAGCTTGGCCTGAAGCTTCTAGCGCAACTCATCTGAAAGCTCGTCCATGGATTGAGAAAAGATCATGTTAGCCTCATTGAAGGGGCTGGTCTTGTCACCCTTGTCGGTGGCAGCACCATCGTTGCCTCCTATGTTGCTAGTAGATTGATTCTTGATTCGCTTCGCTGTCCCCAGCGGAGTCGTCAAAAAGTATGTTGACGTTGAGGATGACCCCAAACCAACACACCAACAGGGCCTTGGACGCTCAAAGAGGTTGCACACAACCTGCAACGCAGCAAGAACGCGGCGTAATCGATCAAACCAATCTAAAGACCGATGAGACCGATGTAGAGCTTGTTCTTGGCTGGAAAGCTCCCGAACTTCTCTCGGGAAGACCCGTCAGGGAGGAGCACGTGGAGGATCTCCTACGACCAGTAAGGCCGCCTAGGATGCCGCTGAATCTCGCCGGGAAACTCAACGAATAGCAAGAGGGGTTGAGAGAGGGGAATTAGGGCGTAAGAAGTTGATAGATTGGTTTGTATGACGATTGGATAGATGATAACTCAATAGGCCATGATCCTCTCATATATATAGAGGGGTGGTCTTATCTCAGTAGAAAACCTCTCCAAACCTTATTTTCCAAGTTTTCCATGAGTTTGGAACAATTCGGATCGGAATCCAAAAGACCAGATCCGAACAGGATTTTCTGTCAGGTATGTCGGAAGTCCCGACTTGTGTCGGAACTCCCGACAGTCGGAACTTCCTACTTTTATTGGAACTCCCGACGTAGGGATAACCCTTAACACCCGAGCAGATTTTTTCAGGCTTTCCGGATATCCCGACACCCGTCGGAAGTCCCGACTTGGGTCGAAACTCCCGACAACGAGGCATCTTTCCGAGGGCATAACTTCTTCATCCGGACTTCGAATTAGACGTTCCATATATGTTTTTTGACTGTCTCGACGAGAGGAACACAATGGTGAAGTCCATTTCACATTTTGACAACTTCACAAAATGAACATTTTTTTGTTTTTAACCAGCTTCAAATTTACCATATATTTTAAGAGAGTTATATATGCCATTTGAGCTGTGCACCAGAGTCATTTCGTCACTAGCTTCACCCTTGAGTGAAATGGAATTGAATTTAGTTCAATCCACTTCAACACTCGTGGATTGAGATAAATACATGTACATCCAAACAAGGCCCACGAAAATGAAACGATTATAACGTATAAAATGAGGTCACACATCTTGCGACCAATGCATCTATTCTTTTTGAAAAACAAAACAAAGTTACTGAACAGTATTTGTAACATCAGGCTGACGCTTATGAACCAAACTACGATCACAGTTGGGAATAGACCCGTGCTGAATCATCATCAAAAGCCCAAGGCTCATCACGGCTCATATAATATAACAGATAATTGCCAGTAACTAGTCCGAATGTTTTGCAACAAGAAATCTATTTGGAAGAGTGTATAATAGTTCCAAGCCAATCTTCCGAGTCAGTGCTCACATCTCCCTTTAAGGCCCTCAGCGAGTGTTCTGTTCCAGCCTGCATCACATAATACATTGAATAATGCTTGGGTCATATCCATTCAGAAAAAAATGCTAAAATTTGGCCATTTCCATGTTTCAAAATGGAAAAATGGAAGCAGAGCATTCTCACCTTGGTAATATACACATCGATTCCAAGCCTAGCTATCACTGCAGCCTCCAGTATTTTGGTCTCCATCCCACCGGTGGTGTCATGTGCTGCTACTGATATCTCCACTGCATCACATGAGAACAGATATCTTACTCTACAAAACACAAGGGTCAAGGCTACAACAAGCAGTTTAGAAGAAATATAACCAGCCCATCATTGTCGCTAGTCCTCAGCCTAATAAACCATAGTGTGAGCCTACGGTTGGCTTCTGGAGTACTGCACCTTCACTAGGAGCATTTGGTGCCACGTTATTCAAAATATGGAAGAACATACTCAATGGTGACTAAAAACTAGGTTGGCAATGCTTATTCAGTTATCCTGGGTTGTCAGTGAGAAAGTTGTCAGTTGTCACTGGTAAACTACCTGAATCAAGTACTTGGAAGGAACATAACTCCTCAGTACAACTAAACATGTCTTAGGGCCTAGGATCATTTGACAATCGCAGCAATAAAAAGGAATATGACACAATACCTCCTTTAGTGTTGCCTTGCAGCAATGCAGGTTTTACAATCGACCAGCCTCCATTGTCATCCACCTCTGTTAACTAGCACAAGTCAGCTAGAATTTGTTGAATAAGCATATTTCCATGGTTTAGCTAGAACTTAAATGATGGCAATCACATTACCTTCATTGTCCTGTTTCCTCCCATAATCACTAATACATATAAAACAGTAAAGGCTAGATATTTATGGGCAGATGAAAATCAACCAGGTGAATACTAACCTATTTCTCTCAGGAGTACCGCATTTGGGTCAGTTGGAGGGCGATCATATACTCCATGGACATCTGTCTACATCTCAATTTTCAGAGAACCATACAGAAGTCAATGCTTCATAGAAAGAAATGAATGGAACATTTGAAGTATATGAATGGGAGCAAAGGATCAACAAACTATCAGTATCACAAGGAAGACAGTACAAGCAATTAAACAATACAGTGTACAAACCATCTTCCATCGATAACAGAGAACTTTTAAAGCTGTAAAGGAGGGAAGGTAACAGTACCAGAAATACAACATATTTCGGACTTAGAAGCTGTGCAAGATGTCGTATAATGACATCCCCACTCAATATGGTACAGTCCTGGTCATTTAATGATAAGATCAATTTTAGTTTGAATAAAATGAATTAACTTCATAGTCCATAAAATCTAAATAAGAATGTAGACATGCTTTGATTTGAAAACTCACCAGTAATTCATCAAGAACTGCATCACCATGCAAAACCTGCAAGAAACAAGGGTGTTATGCTATAAGCAAAAGTTTATATTAATTTCCAATCATGTTTAGGTTCCAGCTGCAGATCTGAGAAAACACATGGAACTATCTAATGTGTGCTTATAATTAATACTAAATAATTCATATAAGACTTGTTGTATCGTTCAATGTGCAGTACAGAAAAAGGACTATCAAGAGTACCAGACTGCCAGTACAATCTAGATTAAGTGATGCATAAAAATACTGCATGCATAAGCAATAATTAATAATATGATACATATTCCAGTAGCACCATATGCTGTCAAATATGGGGGTGACTAACTATATCCCTCATGCTAACAACAACTTCAGGTGTGCGTACCCAGTGCCAAAAGCTCCCACAGAAGAAGGGTTCTAGGGAAGAGAATATTTATACATCCTTACCCTTGCTTAATTTTGCAAGGATCTTCAGGCAGCAAGTGGAGAGACTCTACCACTGCACCAGGCCCTCTTTTTGATAAATATGAAATTCTGAAGGAATAGCAGTTCAAAATCTTTGGTACAACAACTTACTGGGACAAAGCCTGCATGGAGTGACTGAATTATTTGAGAAGCATTTGCGGATGCAAGCTGCACATGCATATTAACAGGATCAGGTATGGATGTAAAACAGCTGTCTAATTCCAAAACAGAGAATGATATGCAAGAAAGCAATAGTTTCAAGTTTGCTCACTTTTCTTTGCCTGGTAGACCACCCACAAGCAAATGGTGACATCCCAACAGATGGTATTCCTTCTGCAAAAGAATATGCATTTCCATAAGTCTTGTGACGACCACTGGTTCTAACTGACAATCTAGTAAAAACAATTCAAGGTGTATTTAGGGCCAAGCAAATACGCCAGTTGATTTGTTGGAAGTTCATTAAGATTTGCAGATACAGGCAAAAATGGTTCATGACAAATGATGATACATTCTTGCATTGGCCCATGAGTCAAATAAGAACTTAATTATATGTTCAAACAAAACACAAGGAAACATAGCATAGCATACTGCAGACAAGGGGGAAACATAATCATGAATTCTGAGTGCCTAAGCAGCATCGATATGAGAAATAACAAAATACTGAGCATAGTAAGAAGTAGCCATGACTAATACATGGCATAATACTACATGGAAATAAAGACATGGACAAGTAACCTAAAAAACTGCATACCTCTTGCCAGGGCTCTAACAATTTCCTGGTTGAGAGATGTCACCTAAATTACAAAAAAAAAATCCATTAGAATATGCTTCCAGAATATTTATCAGAGAAGCACAAACATTTTGACAAGATAGTGGACAAGAATATTAGACATCAAAATTCAAGTTATCCTCGTCAAATAGAATTCCAGAATTGGCCTCACTGAAATTCTTGTAGCGACAAAGCCAGCCTTGACCAGTGTCGAATGTAACCCTCCTTTATGAACTCCGGATCTACTTGCTTGAAAGTGGCCAAAAGACCCTGAAGCAGAATATCACAAACTCAGTATCCTAAGATCTAAAACTATATTTATCCACTATTGTTTTAGGCTCTACCTTAATAAAATGTACCAGTCTAATAATAGTTTGTAAGTAATAAATAAATTGATTAATTTCTCCAGTTTCTTAGAAATATCTCTCAGGAAGACCCTAGAGCCCATAAAATCGAAGTTGAAACTACTGTTGAGTTGTGTTTAACTGAGCTGGGCAGTCCAATGTGCACGGTTGCTCTTCCACTGAGAGGCATTTCTGCCATGTTACTTGCTAAATAATGCACGAATTACAATGGCATTACAAGCTTCCAAGTTCTATCTAAAAGAATATGAACAGTCATGTGCTGTCTACCCCACACCAAATCAACCAGTTCAGCTTGTAACTTTATAACAGGGGTAAGACAGACAGCCAGAGTCAATTCAGTAAGACTGTAAGAGTCAATTCAGAGTCCGAAGAATACCGGCGCCGTGCACGACGATGAAGTTAGTGTCGAGCCCCAGCCCAGCCATCCCCGCGATCCACTCCGCGTCCACGGCCGGGTCGGCCGGATCTCCGGGCTTCCTGCTCCAGTCCATCCCCAGAACCTTCTCTGTGGCGCCATCGCCGTCAGATTCGGACATGGCATGCCGCAGCTGCGCACATGCCGACCGTAGGTTCTCCTCGTTGATGCTCTCCAGCTCGCCCTTGTTCGTAATCGCCGCTCCACCTGCGCCACCTCACCGTAGCTTCTCAAATCGACCATTGCCAGAGAAGAGTACACTGTACACAGAGCTACAAAGGCACGGACGACAAGGAGCCAAGCAGTCGTTGCGGAGGGCGCGAGAGAGAGCACCTAGCTTGACAATACAGCGCACCGGGAGTGGCGCCGTGGGTCTCGGTTGCTCCTGCGCCACCTCCTCCGCCATGGAATCTTCACTCCTGCGGTCCGCAACGACCGCGCAGGGGCCTCGGGGAAGGGAGAGCCATTGGGACGGGAAAGCTGAGCGGGGCGCTTGTCTAGCGCGGTGGCCCGGTGGGGCATCCAGTTTGTACTTGCCCAGATGGTTATACTAGGCCTTGTATAGATCACCTCCAAATTTCAAGTTTTTTTATTCTCTCTTCATCACATCAATTTTTAACCGTTTGCATAGAGTATTAAATGTAGGTAAAAAAATAACTAATTGTATAGTTTAGTTGGAAATCACGAGATGAATCTTTTAAGCTTAGTTGTCCGCAACAATATTTACCAAATAAGACGAAAGCGCTACTATTCATCGGGTTGCAATTTTTTTTAATCTAAACATGGCCCTACTAAATCTAGGCCGTCCAAATTGGCAGTTTCAGTTCCTTCACTTCTTGTCTGCATCCCTTCCCCTAACTCCGCCGCCACCGCCGTCCGCGCTCGCCGTTGCCTACGCGGCTGTGCTGCCGTCGCCCCGAACCTATCGCCCACTGCGTTGTTCCGGCGGAGGTGTGCAATGAGGCTGTTGCAAGTGGAGGAGCTATTCCGGAAGGTTCTGGAGGTCGGGTCGAAGGATAAGGCGGCTCGGCTGCTCGGGCTCGACGTTGGCAGCAAGTACGTCGGGGTGGCCGTCTCCGATGAGAAGAACAGGATCGCTTTGCCTCTGAGGTAAGCACCTCCAACAATTGCTGCCGTGCTATGTTTAAAGGTTTGATTTTGTTTCTATGTTAACTTGTGTAGGGCACATATTCAGTGAAATCACTGTGGTAATCCAACATAAGCTTATATTTGCCATCTCAAGATGCAGATGCAGGTTGAAATATGAATGTGTGTGCAAGAATATTATATTCCATGGTGCATTCTTTCAGTCTACAATTTTTCGACCTGCTTAAATTGCACTGTGGTACCGATTCAGATGTTAACTTACTCAAGATAGTATTCAATGATTGGAGCGAGGTGTTTTATTTGTATTTTGCATTTTGAAGGGACAGAAATGGTGTGAATTGTTGAGTAGTAGATGTGGTGCTAGCCTATTATGATCTTCTTTTGGATATTGTGTGCATCTCTGAAACATCCTATGGAATGCATTTGGTCTAATCAACCACTTTATTTGCATCAATTTTTTAGAACTGCATAAATAATAAAAAATTTAAAACTATAGATTATCATATTTGTTGGGTAAAAGAAAGACTCAAAATACCAAAAATAGTATATGGCATTTCGTTTCTTTTACACATATATTTGATTTGATTCAAGGACCACATGTCTACTCATCTCTATGTGTAGATTAGAAATAGAGATGCAATTACTCAGAAGAGACTTCTAGTCGTTTAGTAGTACAAGATAAGCACATGGTTACCAAACCATCTGTGTATTAATTCATTATTTTTCATGTATAACACACCCAACCGTCATCAGTTTGCCCTTTGCCCCATCAGGCTGGGCCAAGCAGGTCAGACTATATTCTGATGGGTTGTGTTAGTCTAAACCTTTTTTTTTTGCCCTGTACTTGCCTGGAGTTTTGCAATAATTGCCTCTGTTGTTGTCGCAAAGTCAAATCTGAGAAGATTTGAATTACGAGTTCAACTAGATAATGTGTTGTTTTGTGGATATTGGTTATATTCCTATATCTAGTTTCATTATAGCCAAATCTATAACTTGATACAAAAAGACTCATGTATCATTATTTGTTGTTATAAGTTCCGTTATTGAATGAATCTTGCAGTGTTTTGTGTCGGACAAAGACAAACATCAACTTGATGGCAGATGATTTCAAAACATTGGTATGTTGAAAATACCTGTTCACTTTCTGTTATCATATATATTGTGGATATATCAAAAATTGGTCCTTAGCAAAAGAAGTACTCAATATGTCATACAGCATCATCCTATAATGAGTGATTGTGCATCACACCATCATTCTCTTTTACTAAATTCGTTTTGATTTATCATTTATTCCCCCCCCCCCAAAATATTTAGGTTCGGCAGTTGGCATTGCCATTTATTTACAATAATGCAAAGTTCTATGCGTAGATCAGCATTTTAACTGATTTGTCGTAGTTTTTCAGTTGTTACTTCTTGAACTTGTTTGCCTTATACACTTACAAGATTTGTTTCAGTTTAATTGGAATGAAAGATGTAATCACTAATGCCTTCTTTGTTTACTTGGATAGGTTTCGAAGTATTCCATAGCTGGGTTCATTGTGGGCTATCCATTCAACCTCCACGGTCAACCTAGTCCTGATGTAAAGTGCCCATGCTCATGTATAATTCCTCTTTGTTCTACTTAATGTTTTTTAATGTTCTCTTTTGTCTGTAAATCAGGCAGTCCAAGTAAGGCTTCTTGCTGGAGAGCTTTGTAAAACAGGGAAACTTGATGATCTGTCCTACACATATTGGGATGAAAATTTCACCTCAAAGGTGAACTCTCTTTTCTTCTCTGTACTTTCTTGCTGATACATGAGAAACAGAATTAATAGGTGCACAGGCACTTTTCTTCTGAATGTGGATGTTACATTACATTGTGGTATTGCATTAAAAAATATAACATTGTTGTATCATGCTAGGCATATTATCAGATTCATTATAGTGCTGCTCCTTCCTTTAATATACACGTTTTACTCTCCTTGCATCTCTCTTTGAGGAACTTCTTTAGTGGAGTGCTTTGATTGATCATTTGATCTTCCTCTTGTGCTTTTCTGCAGTGTGTAGAAGCCCTCTTGCATCCTCTGAATCTAAAAAATCGGGATGAGGCCAAAACAATGACAGATAAATTTGCTGCAGTTTGCATACTCCAGGTACATACTCCTAATACCAGGGTGACTTTACATTGCTATTACAGATTTCATGTTTCAACTCAATTCATTACAAATGATACATAGTTCATCCAGTTAAAGTCATCTCAAGCTGCTTTGGTGACACTGACGATGATCCATTCCTGAACAGGGTTATCTTGACAACATGAACAGAAAACTGAGATCCACAGATAAGTCTGAAGCATAAGGTGGCACCTAGACTCCATTTTAAACTAAACCAAGGAGCAAAGGGAACATCATCTGGTAGGTCAGATTTGTATTTTCAGGGGGGCTTGCTTTTGCCATTGGCCCTATTCGTTTCGCTGAAATTTGGCTTATGCCTATGCTTATGCTGATTTGTTGTGAGAGAAAAACACTGTTCGTTCGCTGAAAAACACTTTGTTATATACATGGCTTTAATGTCTCTTTTGCTGGCTCAAATATTCTTCAGCATTGCACTCTTTCTGCGAACTAGGGTCCTGACAACACTTATGTTTCCATGCCTTGTGAAAAGAATGTGCAGGTATGCCCATACGCAGTTCATCAGAATGTGAATGGGACTCATAGCCGATGCTTATCTTGCCATGTCATGAGTTTTGTAGTCACAGAGCTGACTGCCGAGAGACCAAGTTCCCAATCCATTAACTTCAGCAAGCAGATTTTGTTGTTGGGGCCTTTAGCTGAGCTGGGCCGAGTCGTCATTGATGATGCTAAAATGCTGAGGACATACTGTCTCTGATGCTGGAGTATTAAGAACATCCTATTTTTTAACCCGTCATCCGGCCTCTATCAGCTGATGAAATTCCCGATGGTGACCCTCGATAATGCAGTCTGACTGTTCTCGTCGCCACTGAATCGCTTTGTCTTATTCTCTAGCCCCGTTCTGTACTATAAATCTATAATCCCCATACGCAAACACTCACGCATGCTTGTGCGTTTCCCCCATTATTTAGCTCAGGCCTCGTTTAGATTGCGAAAAAAAGTGAACCCGATGAATAGTACCACTTTCGTCTTATTTGGTAAATATTGTTCAATCATGGATCAACTAGGTTCAAAAGATTCATCTCGTGATTTTCAACTAAACTGTGTAATTAGTTATTTTTTTTACCTACATTTAATACTCTATGCAAGCGGTTAAAAATTAATGTGATGGAGAGAGAGTGAAAAAACTTGAAATTTGGATGACATCTAAACAAGGCCTCAGTTTGAGTCCAGAGGAATCTGGTAAGCTGTCGAAATCGGATCGATTCGATCTCAGGATAATCATGCATTTATGCTGCACCCGGGGTCCGTCGTTTTTTTTTCTCTCTCCACAAGAGCGAGCTCACTTCTGTGCTGGCGTATGCATGTCCTGATATGCTCATCGTCATGTTAACACCTGAGGTGGCTGGTTGCAGCGCTCGCATCACACACCACCAGTTTGGAAACTATTGCTCCGTGTAGGACTCATCTCTCTTGGTCTTGGCATGCACCGTAACGGATGAGCATTGCTGTTCTGGCGCCTTTCTCGCCGAGGGATGTCGTGAGGAAATAACGGATGAACATTGCCCTTCTGGTACCTGTTTCCACTAGTCCACTAGAGGTGGTAGCGCGAGGAAATTACGTGGTGATCGTTCTGTCGGCTGCACGGATCGGCAACTTTAGGCTCACGGAAGTTTCAAAAAAAAAAAAAAAAAAAACTTAGGCTCACGGACACGGAGGGAATCCTCAATCCTGTGGAGATAGGTAACTTCAGTTGCCAGACTTTCCGTTTGAGAGGAAGAGGAGGGAAACTTTGTGATGGCAAACACAGCAACCAGCGCAGATTTCAGAACAGAACAGAGGCGCAAGCAAAATTGGCCCGGGCACTTGTCACGTCAAGATCCGTCGTGTGCCGCACCTTGCATGTACGCGGTAGGTGAGACAGATTTCAGAACAGAACAGAGGCGCAAGCAAAATTGGCCCGGGCACTTGTCACGTCAAGGTATGTGAGACGAAGCGTCGGTGCGAAAAGTGATTACAAGTAAATATTTATTGTGATAGGATATAGCGTAGCATTCAATGACAAAGGGTTTATACTGGTTCAGACAATATGTTCTACGTACAGTTTGAGTCGGTGGTGACTTTATTCCTGAGCCTAAATGCTCAAGTTTGTTGTGGGGTTACAAACGAGTATGAATAAGATGAGGAGTGTTAGAGGTCCGGTCGGACTCTGGACTGAGGGGCCGAGAGTGACGGGAGCTCCTATATGCACTAAGTATTGGAACGTATGCTTTGTGTAGCTTTAGAGTTCTAAAGCCGTGAAGCTGTTCGAGTGCTCAGAACGTCTAAAGCTAGCAGAGAGAAAGTCGAAATGATCCATCTCATATTGGAAGAGAGGGCATCCCCTTTTATAGATGAAGGGGACGACCTTACAAGTTCAAGACAGAGATAGAGAGAGTGTGCCCTAGTTTTGTTGTCCACGCCGTCGGATACAAGACAGTTTGTCGGCACCCACAATACTGTTGACGCCCAGATGCATGTGGCAGGCTCCATCGTGTTCATCTGGTATGGCAAATATCGGCGCCTACCATACTGTAGAACAAATATCGACGCCTACAATATTGTTTGTGTTCTGACATGTCTGGAAGGTTGCAAAGTACCCTTCTGGCATGGCCTGACAGTACTATCCTACAGGTGTGCAGGGTACGGTCCTCGGTATTACGGTTGACTTAAGCGCCTTACCTTATCTGCTCTGCCTGATTTCTTATGTCCTCACCAAACGGGCATCCCCGGCCGGTCATTCCCAGTTGGCTCCGACTGTGCCGGTCAGAGAAGAGCCGTAAGCAGAGGTTCGGTGTATTCCCGGTCGGAGTCGAAAGCGAGCGGCGTCCCCTCTTTGGCCAAGCCTTCCGGTCGGAGGAGTGGGTCGGAGTTGAAAGCGAGCGTCGTCCCCTCCTTGGCCAGGCCTTCTGGTTGGAGAAGCGGGTAGGAGTCGGAAGTGAGTGTCGTCTCCTCCTTGGCCAGGCCTTCCGATCGGAGAAACAGGTCGGAGTCGAAAGCGAGCGTCGCCCCCTCCTTGGCCAGGCCTTTTGGTCGGAGACTGAATCGCTCTTTCGACCTATCGTTAGGTATTTGGGCCGGCCCAGGAGTTGCGCGTCGTTCGTAATGTCGTCTGCTGGGCCGAGCTTTTACTAGGAAGTGGGCTCATTAGGGACCCCGGGTTTATAAACCCGACAGGAGCCCCCGAGCCCCCAGGCGATTCAGGTAGAATCGTCTAGGGTTTTTTCGACTTGCCAGCGGGTGCGCGCGAGCGTACCTGGTGGGTGTAGCCCCCGAGCCTGCATCCGACTGGTGAGTCGGTTGGAGGCTGAGTATCTCGGTACTCTTTCCTAGGGCCACAGACTCCTATGTTTCTACCATTCGGGGTGTTCGGCCGTGTTTGTCCTGCCCGCGACCTGCGCGGTCAGTTGATTTCTCGAGTCGACGTCGAGCGACCTGTGCCCCTGAGCCTCGTTGGGTTCGGTAGGGGTTGGTCTAGTTTCGTGCATTACCCTATCCGCGGTTTCCACAACTAGAGGGGCTGAGCTAACGTCGCTTGCCTTGATGGCTCGAGTGACGCGTTCGGTGAGCTCACTAACGGGCGTGTTTGAGCAGAATTCGGGTCCGTCGTTTGTAACGGGGTCGGCATAGCCCTCCTGTGGCATTCCACTGCTCCTTAACCCACCTCCCGACAGATGCCCAGGTCATTCTGGAGACCGACTCAGGTGGCCCGCTGGTCTCCTCTCGATGGAGATTCTATGGGCATGGCTCGATGTTAGGATCAAATAGGAAGGTTGAGATGACCCTATCTACTTCTGAGCATATCGGGCGTGGGCCGCTGGGGCTCATCTGTGTTTTCTCCCCTGTCTTTGTTTGACGTGCGGTGGCCTCGAGCCCTCCGCAGGCCGGCCTTCAAACCCCAGTCGGTCGTTGCTCATGTTGAATGAGGCAACTACCGCTTTGTGATGCAACACGAAGCGTTGTGATGCATTAATTGCATATGCGATGTTTTGGATGTATGAGATGAATGAATGATTGTATGAATGAATATGTGAATGCGTGTATGAGAAAGGATGAATGAATGAATGATCATGCATCAGAAAATAAAGTAAGAACGTGTTTACACCAAAATTTGGGAGAAGAGCGTGGGAACTCGTAGGCTTCCAAGATTGTGCCAATCAAGGAGTCGATTATGTAAAGATTGATATCTGCCGGTTCGGATGCGACAATGGGATCGATTCTCTTTAAATGACGTCAACAGATAGCGATGATGAGATATGATTGGTATTAAGAAGATACATATCGGACTCTACAAAAGGGAAAAGATTAGAGTCCAAGTTATCTTAAAATAGAAATGTTTTCTTTGTACCAAAGATTGTACTGAGTCGTACTCGAGTAGGATTCGTTTTTAGGCTCCAGGTATAAATATCAAACCCCGGCTATTGTAAAAGGACACACAATCAATCAAATACAAGTTATTTACTTTTTTCGGCTCCGACCACCCCTTAGGAGTAGGAGTAGAGTAGATCCCGATGAGTTCTTCAGCAAGTATGGCTGCATCGATCCGGTCGACCTCCACTGCTTGTCTCTAAGTACCGTCATGGCTTATACCTCTGTTCGTACGGCTGTATCGATCCGGTTGACCTCCACTGTGACTCTGGTATAAGTTAGTTATCGACTCTTGTCTAGTTCAAGTACAGCTGCATCGATCTGGTCGACCTCCACTGCTCGAACTAGATTAAGGTCAAGTTATCGGATCTATCTAAGGGGTCGACCTCCACTGCTCGAACTAGATTAAGGTCAAGTTATCGGATCTATCTAAGGGTGGCGTTCCTTCGGATAGATTCATTAAGTTACCGATATTGCTTATTGTTTTCATCATTTATTTAATTACAGCAATATCACTTCGCCCGATTGGGATTGATCTAGATCGGCCTTATATCTTTTTTAACCCATTGTTTGTTAATCTAAACTGGTCTAATCTGCACTTTAAATGACGAGTTATGTCTTATCGGTTGTTTTACATCAATCTTGATCATGCATAGCGTGCGGTTAAGGCATGTTTGATCTTGAGTAGATCTATTGGCTAGCGAAAACTGTTCCATGACCCGTTATCACGGCCTGTGTGATTCTGCCTCACACCCCACTGTTAGCACCATGGAGTAGGGATCGTTATTTGGTAGATATGTTTCTGAGAGGGCATGACCTTAACTGTGCGCTATGCCTGAATCGGTTGTTTTAGCCGGTATCGAGCACTTTCACGAACAGTTCGCATCACAAGATCATTAAAGTAGTGATAGGTTGAAAGATGTGTTAGCCCATGATCTTATTATTGTATTACGGCCTGCATGATTCTGCCTCATACCCCACTGATATTAGTAATAAGTTAGGGTCATTGAGTCTATTGTTGTTTCTACGGCCTGCATGATTCTGCCTCATGCCCCACTGGTTATAGCGATAGATGAGATCTAATATGTTCATTAGATTTATCTCTATTAAATGGTTGAATGACGATGGACTATTTCTTTTATAAAGGGTTTGGTTACTTGCAGTCATTGGCTCAGTATAAGCTAATTATTGTTAGTATCTTATTGCCATTGACCAATATTTGTCTAAATAATGATATTCATTCTGAATAATAACCGATTCTTCTTATACAACCCCATGAGCATTAATTGATTTATTCTTATGAATATGCTACAATCGACTATTTAGTCCATCTTCTTTTATATCGGCTCTCAGAGCCGTACATTCAGGACTGTCTGACAACACCAGCATGTTTTGCCCTAAATTACTGATAAACTTTCTCTCCTTGTCAATTGCAGGGTCAAATTGACTGGCATGTCTCGGGAGGAGTGCGTAGGATCGACCACCCCTATGCTGAAGCTAGGTGGATCTTCAACTCCATCAAGCGGACCCTTCCAGCTTGCTCATGTGTCCTCAGCACGGGATGAAATTCCGTGTCGACACACGTTTCTGGCACGCTCAGTGGGACCCCACAATCGTCATGGCGGTTCACAACAACAACGATATCCTTATGGTACATTATGAAAATCTACCTGATGGAGATAAAGATGCCATCGACAAAGCTACAGAAGAATTTCAAAGCAAATATTTATTGTCCTACACCAAAACACGTGATAACATAATTGTTTAGAAATTTCCACTACCAAGAGTTCTACTACACGGGCAGACAGATACATCTGAAGCTAAAGACAGGCGTTTCTTTATGAAAGTTATAGACAAATTTGTTCGTGATGCCATATCAAGCTATTATAAAGCTTTCTTAGATACATTCTACAACGCCATGAAAGAAGCGATTCATGAGATTCTAGTTGGTCAAGTTGGGCCAGCTTATTACAACATTCTAGATCTGTCGACCCAAGAGACTAATCAAGTCGGTACCAGCCATCAAGAAACAGTACCAGCTGGTAATGGTGATGTCCAGGCAGTTCAGGGTTCATCTGAACAAGCTCAAGGTACTACTATGAGTTAGATACAGTATAATCCTGGACCGTCAGTACATCATGTGCAACAGCCGGCGGGGCAAGGTCAGAACTAGGTGATCAATTTTGGTACATTAGGCCACATACCGTCACCGGCTCAAAAAATAGCACCCTCAATTCAAAGGATCCTTAGAGATATAGATCCTTATGTCTATAATCAGAGACTTCAAGCAGCAAGCCAGCAAAGGACCCAGCAGGGTTATCACTGTGGCACAGATTATAACACCTTTCACATGATTCCAAATCTAGGGTATTAAGACACATGTGATTTCAATCCACAAATGGTCAGCAGGTATAGAGAAATCCAAATTCGAATTCTAATGAGTTGCTGTTGAAGGTGACCGAGATGATGATGAATCAATTTGGTCTGAAGCCAAAAGGGTTGATCTTCTCGTACAAATGCCCATATCCAGAATTGTATGATTTGGTCGCTCTTCTTGCAAATTACAGGCTCCCAGAGTTTGCTAAGTTCACTGGCCAAGATAGTACAAGCACGATAGAACATGTCAGTCGGTATCTTACACAATTAGGCGAAGCATCAGTTGAAGATGCCCATCGAGTTCATTTCTTCTCTTTGTCCCTATCAGGGCCAACCTTCACTTGGTTTTCATCATTGCCAGTCAATTTCATTGCCAATTGGACTGACCTGGAGAAGAAGTTTCATACATATTTTTACACTAGGACTGGAGAAAAGAAGATTATCGATCTGACAACTATAAGTCAAAAAACTAATGAATCGAGCACTGAGTGTCTTTAGAGGTTTTGAGAGACTAGGAACTTGTGTTTCTCATTAAACTTGGCTGATGATCAACTAGTTGCTTTAGCTATTCAAGGAATGCTGCTAATATGAAAAGAAAAGCTGCTAGGACAAGAATTTGACTACTTGGGTCAATTGGCTCAACGAGTTGCAGTGCTCAATAGCCAATTCCAGAGTATGTGTAGAGATACCTGATTCCAAAAGAGTACCATAGTGGTCGAAGCTTATAATCCATACTCAGTTCATGACGGCTATGAAGATGAAGAAGAAGATGTTGCTGCGGCTGAATGGAATTGGGGCAAAAAGACAGTATGGTGTCAAATCTTTGGAGAAGAGGAATCGAGGAGAGCTATGACTTCGACGTCACAAAATTAGACAAGCTCTTCGATTTCTTGCTTGAGAAGGGGCAGATCAAGTTGCTCGATGGTCATGTTATGTTGCCCCCAGATCAGTTGAAGAATAAGAAGTGTTGCAAGTTACATAACGCCACTTCTCATTCCACTAATGAATGCAGAATCTTTCGGCAGCTTATACAGAGGGCTATTCAGCAAGGAAGACTAAAATTTGATATGCCTCAAAAAATGAAGGTTGATGATAATCCTTTCCCTGGAGATCAAAACATGGTTGATGCCAGGCTGATCAAAGGAAAAGCTAAGGTCCTAACATCGACCAAATCTAGAGAAGCTGGAACAGTCGATCCCAAGATGCAAATATTGGCCGACAAATATAGGGAAATTAAGAGATGTCGTGCTAAACAAAAGAGCCAATATGAGCAGGGAGAAATGTCAAAAGATGGGGCGACAAAGCCACGAGTTTCGTCTTGGATCCTGTTGAATAAGTGGCAGCGGTGGAAAGAAAAGAATTATCAGCGTTGGTTAAAGGATTAAGAATACCAGCGTCAACTGGAAGAAGGGATGTATTAAAGGAAACAAGTCGAATCACATTGGAATTGTCCTTTCTTCAGACATTGTTGGAATGAAGGTTTGAAGTTGCCTACAAGACATGACTGTCTAGAATGCAACAATCAATATTGGGAGTTTAGGTAATCTCAAACCAGCCGCCGGTCTATCCATGCTCAAGATGTATATCGTCATAATAACATGGATCGGCGCTTAAAAAATAAAAGTGTTCATGATCGGCTTGGAAAATGAGTGGTTGATCAAGACTGGGCTGATTATGAAGAAGGGGGCAACGAAAGAGAATATGTTTGGCAGGAAGGCCAATGGTGTTCAGGAGGTTTGACAAGAAGCCAAAAGAGAAGGGTGCAACACCTAAGGAATAAAGAGTTGGAACAGGCTTAGGCACCCAATAAACCTCAAGTATGGCGTACTAAGCAAACAGCCGATAGAAAGCAACCATCGGCTAATATCGAAATGACTTTTCTGTTGCCATCAGAGTTCAGAGCTCCAATAGATCAAGAAGTTTATTCAGATTTCGATGAATCAGAGTATGAGGAAATAGTTGCCAAGTTAATTGTTGTACAACAAGTAATATTTGATAAACCAGTCAAGCATCGATACTTAAAGGCTTTATATATGAAATGTTTTGTTGATGGGAAGCCGATGAACAAAATGTTAGTAGACGGAGGTGCTTCTGTCAATCTCAAGCCTTACACCACTTTTTGTAAACTTAGCAAGGGACCAGAAGATCTAATGGACACTGACATGATGCTTAAGGATTTTGGAGGTAATGCATCTAGGATCCGGGGGGCAATAAACGTCGAACTAACAATCGGGAGTGAGACTCTGCTCACCACATTCTTCGTCATTGATGGAAAAGGGTTGTATAGTTTGCTCCTTGGTCATAATTGGATTCATGCAAACTATTGTGTACCATCGACCATGCATCAGTGTTTGATTCAGTGGCATGGAGATGATGTCGAGGTGGTTCGCGCTGATGAATCTATGAGCATCACAACAGCCGATCCAGTCTTTTGGGAACTAGGAGACTTTGAGTGCTTTTCTGGCAAGTTATGGGAAGGAGGCTTCATTAAAATCATCAATGAAAGCCAACAACCGATGCAAGTGATCGGCTCTGAGAGTTTGTTTGAGTGAATAGTCACGGATCCTATCGGCCATTGGATTAAGGAAAAATAAGCATTAGTTCTGAGTATGGGTTTAGGCCGACGTATGAATGCTAAATGGAATCCTAAGTGCGGATCAGAATCGATGGATTTCTTAAACGAAGTTTTATTGCATTTAATGAAATGCTTGCTCCAGGTTGATCAATCATTTAACCATTGATATGAAAAGTTCCACAACAGAATATTTAAAGGAATATTATCCTAACATTTGATCAATACTTGATAGCCGTTTCGTTTAGTCATCGGCTCTAATAGCCGGTACCAGAAATGTATCGCCTCTAGTTCAAAAAATGAAGGAACTTAAAAGACATGAAAGCCGATACGATATGTATCGCCTCCATAGCAAAGAATAAAAATAAAAATAGTCATACACAAGGGCATTGCACTGAGACACATTCATGAAAAGAACATGAGTCTTTGTTCATTGGATTACCCTAGATACAATCTAATCAAAGACCTTGTTCACCACATCCTGAGCAGATGTGATGTCTACTATGGCCTCCACTGCCATAATAAATTCTTTGAGTAGGTCCTCATGTTCCTTAGGGCCATCGCCCATTGGGAAACCAGTCTCCATGGCATGGAGCTCGTACCTAGTTTGGACTTTGTGGGGGTATGGCCCCCGATATCCACAAGACAAGACATGGGCCGCACCATTAGAGGTGGCCCAGCCCACAAGATCGAGGCATGTACGGCACTGCTCGGCGTGCACCGCAAGATATTGTATAGTACCAAATAGGCTACTTTCCTTGTAACCCTACCCCTCTAGAGTATATAAGGAGAGGTAGGGGTCCCCTAGCGGACAGGCTACATCAAGATACATACATCTGCAGTCACACAATATCATACGATAGCCAATACAAACCAACAGACCATAGGAGTAGGGTATTACGTCATACTGATGGCATGAACCTGTCTAACTCGTCTGTCTCTGTTGCCTTCTTGTTCTTGATCTCGCGCACCTCTGTCGATCAATCTACCTTTGTGGGATACCCCTCGGAGGACTATCGACGATATTCTGTCAATAATTGGTGCGCCAGGTAGGGGCTTGCATGTTGTTTCCTTATCAAACAAGATGGTTTTTTTCCATAGGCTCTTTGTCCCTCCCACAGCCCGGCCAGATCTTCATGGTCGGATCGATCTCGTGGATCGTCAATGCTGATGGAGTCGGAGAGCTCCTTGAGCTGGTGCAGATCAATTCTACGTCGATCACCCCCACATCTATGACTACAGATCTGATCTCAGAACCGTCTCCGAGGTTGCCTTCATCAACAACTCACCGCCCGCTTCCTCGTTACTAGAGGAGGCAAATCAACAACGATGATCTGATCGCATCCATCGATTGGGTTGGTCTGAAGCTCACCGATTGCCTCTCTATTGCCGAATCGGCTCTGGACACTCTGGTTTAGTGCCGACCACCCTCCGATCCAGATCTATCGGAGGCTGCTCAGGAAACTCTAGGGGTTACGGCCCTACCCTTCAGGTTCACCAACGTCGCCGCCGCTTACCAACATGCCCTGAGGGGCAAATTCGCCGATCAGGTTGAAGGCGTCCATCCTCTCACCGACCAGATAGTGCCATACGCCGCCGACTAGACGTTCTATCTAAAGCTAAGTCACGCTTTAATATTTTTCTAAATATTCTCCAGTCTTCGTTAATCACCATAATATTTCTTCGAGCTGTTTTCTCCATGTTTGGTCTCCAAATGATTTTCTGAACCCCCGAATAGTCCTGATAATGCTTGGAAGCCTCTAGAGATGGCCCTGTCTTCGGCTCCTCCCTACACGTGCATGAGCGTCTGCCCTCTGCGTTATGGGTGGTCGGCAGCGGCTCCTTAGCGACACTTGTTCCTCCTACACGTGCATGGGCTCCGCGCTCTATGTTTTGGTTAACAAGCTAGCTTGGGCTGGAGACTCAGCTACACACTAACTATTTGGGCGGTTTATATTAAATACATCTTCACACCAACTAATCGCTGAGCTACTTACGCTATTTCATCGCCATTGCTGATTTTTCTCTAGAGTTCATATATTTGTACATCATGTACTACCCATTCTACATATTTGTATTATAGGATCATCGGACCACCTGGTGCTCAGGCTTCTCCACTGATCAATTGGTCAAACCGCTAGGTCCATAGACTTCGTCGTCGACTAGTTGATCGGACTGTTCGTCAGTCGCTTCTACTCAATGTTCACTTCGCCGCTGACCAGTTGACCAGACTATTCGTCGCTCGTGCTTCATCGCCAGCTACATCGGTTACTCCTCGGCCCTTGAATTCTTCATGCTCGAGGACTAAGTGGGCACACTTCACCCCACTTCGCCTTGTGGACATCGCCAGCTACACCAGGGACTCCTTGGAGCTCGGACATCACCAGCGACGCTGGGGACTCCTCGGTGCTCAAACATCGCCAGCTACGCTGGGGACTCCTCGATGCTCGAACACCGCCAGCTACACCGGGGACTCCTCGGTGCTCGGACATCGCTAGCTACATAGGGACTCCTTGGTGCTTGGACATCACCGCCTACGTCGGTGCTTCGACATCGTCGCCTACGTCGAGGACTCCTCGGTGCTCGAACATCGCCGCCTACGCCAGGGACTCATTGGTGCTCGGACATTGCCGCCTACGCCGGGGACTCCTCGGTGCTCCGACTTCACCAGCTATGCTGGGGACTCCTCGGTGCGCGGACATCGCCGGCTACGCCAGGGACTCCTCGTTGCTCGGACATCGCTAGCTATGTCGGGGACTCCTCGCTGCTCAAACATCGCCAGCTACATTGGGGACTCCTCGGTGCTCAGACATCGATAGCAACATTGGGACTCCTCGCTCCTCGGTGCTCGGACATCGCCAGCGACACCAGGGACTCCTCGCTCCTCGGTGCTCAATCATCGCCAGCGACGCCGGGGACTCCTCGCTCCTCGGTGCTCAGTCATCGCCAGCGACGCTGAGGACTCCTCACTCCTCGGTGCTCGGACATCACCAGCTACGCTGGGGACTCCTCGGTGTGTGGACATCGCTGGCTATGCCGGGGACTTCTCGCTGCTTGGACATCGCCAGCTACATTGAGGACTCCTCGGTGCTCAGATGTCGCCAGCTATGTTGGGGACTCCTTGGTGCTCGAACATCGCCGCCTATGCTAGGGACTCCTTGGTGCTCTAACATCGCCGCCTATGTTGGGGACTCCTCGGTGCTCGGTCATCGCCAGCTACGCTGGAGACTCCTCGGTGCTCGGATTTTGCTATGTCTCATCGGTGTGCTATCAAGCTACTCCATGCTGTTCGAATCAGGGTGCTGATCTTGGGCAGCACATCTGGGGTCTTGATATACGCATGTCAGACGACGTCGACAAGCTTTCAGACTTCTTTTTCTTTGACCCTGCTACAAGATTCATTCTTCATCTTCCAGCAGGCTCAGGGACTAAGTGGGCACACTTCACCTTGTGGTGAATGTGTGCTTTTCTCATCTCATGGCTACGCTCGGGGACTGGCTACCTGCTCGGCTGGTCTTCTACCTTCTGACCCTGATACCACATGACTACGTCACCTACTGTCAGGCTCGGGGACTAGCTGTGTGGGTATGGCCCCTGGTATCCATAAGACAAGACATGGGCCACACCATCACAGGTGGCCTAGCCCACAAGATCAAGGCGTGCACGGCGCTGCTCGGCGTGCACCGTAAGATATTGTATAGTACCAAATAGGCTACTTTCCTTATAACCCTACCCCTCTAGAGTATATAAGGAGAGGTAGGGGTCCCCTAGCGGACATGGTACATCAAGATACAAACATCTGCAGTCACACAATATCATACGATAGCCAATACAAACCAACAGACCATAGAAGTAGGGTATTAGTCATACTGATGGCCTAAACCTGCCTAACTCGTGTGTCTCTGTTGCCTTCTTATTCTTGATCTCACGCACCTCTGCCGATCAATCTACCTTCATGGGATACCCCTCGGAGGACTACCGATGATATTTTATCAACAGACTTGCACCGCGGTCAGTGCCACTGCCACATCATGATGAACGCCGTGGAGGGCAATCTCCTAAACACGGGCCAGGATGTCTTGGAGACATGCGTCGATGGGGGAACCCCGAGCATTGACGGTGTCCGTGGCCACATTCGCCGCCAGTTGGAGAGATTCCAACTACACCGTTAGGGATGGCAAGCACATGAACAAAACACTATCAAGATAAAGACAATGGAAATCAGAATGAGGCATTCCTAGAATTCATCTTACCCACCACCATGGCGTTAGACTTGGCTAGCCGCGCTCGGACGACGCTGGTCTCCCCCTCGGCCGCATGAAGAGCAGCTTGAGAAACCCTAAGGCAGATCTCGAGCTAGCCATTCTCCTGAGTCACCTTAGAATTGCGACTTTGAGCCGCCCTCCACTCCCGGAGGAAGCGCCGAGCATTGTTGCCGTTGTACGAATCAAAGGAATCCGACGATGAAGCCGGCACGGAAGACACAGTAACAGAGGGCTCGCCGGCCCTAGGAAGAGGACGAAGGCTGTCGTTCACAACAAACCTAGAAACAAAATAGAAGAGTTCATCACTATGAGCAGAAGATTATAGATCGTCGCTATGAGCAGAAGTCATCAATCTCACCTCATGCATCGAAAGCGCAGGCTCACCAGCATGTTCTCCTCTAGGATCTTCTCTGCCATGCGCTTGCCACGGTTATCCTTGCTGGCCATGAAATTGATTGGATCTACAGGAGGGGAAGAAAACCGCTATAGGGTTTTGGAAGGCAGAGAAGTGCAAAGGAACAGTCGCGTGTGGAGATGTGTTCGAGGCCAAAGCCCTCGGCTGGTATTTGAAGACATGGAGCGAAGAGGCGGACGTCTTGGGATGCGCAAAAGGCAACCACAACTAATAGAAGGTGAAGCGCCACTTCACTAATGCCAATGGGAATACGATGTTGGGAAACTAAAGGCAGAACATCAAAGGGTTCTCTTAATAAAAGCCGTATTTTCAAACTCAGTTGGATTAAGATTGGGAGGATGGAATCGGCTGCTTTCAAATCGGCTCCTCAGTCGAAACAAAAATACAAAGAGGCAATGAAAATATGGTTATCACTGATTCCATATAAGATACATGTCAACATATAGATTACAAGTCTAGAACATCCTGGATGGTTTTCAGTACTTCTAGCCGGGAAGTATCAGCCTCTGCAATTTGTTGCTTATCTTCCCTGGTTGTTCCAGGGATATTCTCAAGGCTACTTTGGATGGCTCTGCCCTCTCTGACTTTGGCCAATAATTCATGTTTCTTCTGTTTGATGACATTGGGTATTTGGGCTAGGGTGGACTTGCAATGACCAATGGCAGCCTTCACATTTTTTAGCTCCTTCTCAAGCTCTACATGCTTAATTTCCAGTTGAGACAACTCTGGATCAGGCCTGAGGGAGGAGTTCTTCAATTATCAATCAGCTGTGTCAACTCTTTAGCCTCTTGCCTATTGGAATTCCCCTTAGCCAGCAAGGTTTCATGATTGGAAAAATTCCTCTAAGTCTTCTTCACCTTCAGGGCCTTATCTTCAAAAATAGACAAAGATGACAAGACTCTGGAGAGAATTGGGGATGGATTACCCTTAATGGTTAGGAAGACTCTCTGCATTAAGTCAGTATCTTAGACCAAATTGGTTATATTCTTCTCAAACATTGGCAGTGTATCTCTTAGTTGATTTCTAGTCTCTTCTGACAAAGCTTCCTTAGAAGGAGTGGCTGACGAGCTGACCTCATCCTCATCGATATATTCCCCAAGGTTGAAAGAATAGCTCAGAGCTGAAGGTTGGGTGCCTACATGTGCGAGGAAATCTTGATTAAGGAGGGTCGGATTAGTTTATAATAAAATGAACAAGTAAAATGAGATATAGTACCATTTCTATGGTAGCTTCTATCTGAAGGGGAGGAACAGCTGACGATACACCAGTAATATCTGGTTGCAATCGGCTTCGAAAATCTCGACATTGGCATCTACAAGCATCAGAAGATTTTCAGTTCATGATTGCTGTGGAGAGATAAATTGAGCAAATAACTCCCTTACCATCAGTTATTTGCCAGACTAGGGAATCAATAGTCTGAGTGTCGATGGCAATAAGACTACCTTTGACTGTCGACAGGATCGTTGAGCTGGACTATCAGGCTCCCTGATCTTGCATAGGTGTCTCCTCAAGAAGTATCTGGCACAGTAAGAAGTCAGATGAAGGGTAAAAGACTGGATGAAGGGAAGTTAAAGAAAATACCAGAATAAGCATCAAGGATAAAACCCACATTTTCTACTATTGAGGATGTATCGGTTATTTCAACCGAAAATCGTCTCCTTTTGTGGATCAGCCTGATGGAGGTTCATTTGATGCTGAGTTGAAATGCCTAGGATAGTAGTTCTATACCCAGGGTAGGTTGGGACACAATGCTCGAATAACTATGAAGGAACTGAAATCAGCAATAGGATATCATTTTGAGAAGAAGATGAATTGTTTACCTGAGCAGCTGATGGCCTCGTTCTACGGAGTCTCTTCCTAGTAGTGGTTTTCTAGGTTGTCCCTTGAACTACCTTGCGCTTTGAAGATTGAATACGTCATGATAGTAGAGGAAGCATGGGTTTCATCAATCTCTTCAGTGAAGGCACAGCCGATCCCATTCTTGAAACTGGACACAGTGACTGGTAATCTATAGAACGCCCCTTCCTATCCAAGCTTGGTGGATCAAATTCAACATCCTAAAAAGGTCGATTAGGATGGTTGACAGAGGAATTCGTCAAGCATTTTTCTTGGAAAGAAATGGCAAATTACCTCTCCGTTAGAAGCAAATTCTCCATCCAAGGCTATACACAAAGGGTGGACCGATCCATTGAAAAGATGGGAGCGCCATTCTTGCCACCAGGAGTTGAAGAGAGTAGAAGAGAGGCTGACTCTAATCCAATCATGCAAACAGAGGGAAGGAAGATCTGATCTTAGTTGAAAGACTCTCCCGACTTCTAGTACTTCACTGATATCTTCCCATGGCTTCAGTGTGTTCTTGAAGAATAGCTGAGGAGGCAATTGGTCGAAACCAAACTGACGAGCTACAAAGGATGGGTTGTAAAATTCATATGTTGGGAGGTTGCCTAGAATGAAAGAGCCTCTATCCATTTTGCCATGGCCATGATGAAACTTGGCTAGAAGAACACAGGGCTTGACGAAAGAATTGAAGATTGAAGTCACCCCATCGTCCGAACAGCCTAACTCAAATCGAAACTTGAATGAGAAAGCCGGCTCATCATTCTCATCATCATATGGTAGCTAAGTCAGGATGTCTACGCCAAACCCTCTATAGAACTTCTTGAAGAGATGGCCAATGTCAAAATCAATTGTTATGGCTGATGCAGCCTCACCATAGCTCATGCACTGCCAAGTTCTTCCTTCTTCACCTCTATATTCCTCATCAAAGTTGGAAGAAGGGAAACTCAAACTTTTGAGATCAGGCCTCACAAACTTATGCATATACAGGTTAAGCCACAGTTGTATTAACCACCGAGGGCCACTGATAGTATGCACTAGTTCATTCTTTAATAATTGGGCGGCCACCTGGTACATTAGATGATAAGCAGCTCCTAGTAGATACTTTCCAAGAGGGATATCCTTGCCTAATGCTAGGTGCTCTGCCATGAGTTTGTGATTGTAGGTTGGACCACAAGATGACCCACAGAAAATGAATCTTTCCAGCCACATGTTCAGAAAGGCCATGTATTCCCTTTCGCTAACAGCTGATCCATCTTCGACGTGGTTCAGAATGTAACTGGCCCATCCTGTGTAGTATGCTATTTTGGCTAATTTCTTAGAGCCAGCACTCAAGTACTCATAAGGCTATATTGATCTAGTAATTCTAAGGCCAGTCAATATGTAAACATCGGCCAGAGTGATGGTCATTGGACCATGACCGAATACAAAGTCATTCAGGGCGTTGTTCTGGAAATAAGATGCAGAAATCAAGAGTGAATCATTCCTCTCCATCCTAGATGAAAGCATCTAGGGCCCTAGTTGGATTTCAGTGATTAATGACAATACATCATTACTGTGACTAACGTGTGTTTTGTAGAGGCAATTAGGTTAGGTCACGGTAATGGAGATCGATTGGGCTATCATGGTGGTCATGCCCCTACGATGGAAATTGTTTCGGTTTTCAAAGGATAGACTAGTTCTAAGTGTCGTTTGGTGTTGAGGAGACACTTAGAGTAGTTTAGGACTTTGTTTTTCCTTTGGCCATACTATTAAGGGGGGTATGGACGGGTAGCTTGACCTAGGTGAGTCTAGTAAGTTAGGTGTAGTGCACACTTACTAAATCTAGCACTAGGTAGCTCCTAAAAAGCCCTTAGATCCATTGGAGCAAACTTCATTCACGTATGATCGAGAGTTGGAAGTGAATGGAGGGTCAAATGCTGACCGGACGCTAGTTTCAGAGTGACCGGACGCTGGCGTAGAGTGCGGTCAGTTCATTTGATCAAGGTGATTTCATCTAGTGTGACCGGACGCTAAGAGGTGAGTGACCAGATGCTGAGTCCCAGCGTCCGGTCGACTCTAGTAAGGTTCCAGAGAGGGAAAATCATGACCGGACGTGTTCGGTCACAACTTAAACACTGGAGTTCGGGGTGACCCCGTAGAGGCACATAACGGTTCATTTTTTAGCCGTGTGTATAAATACTTCCTCCATTCATGTGTGGGGGTACTTTTGCTCATTTCAATTGCTGAGAAAACACCCTTGAGAGTGCCAAGAAGAGCAAGGTCCTAGTGAGGTAATTGAGATTTGAGAATCCCAAAGAGAGCCCTCATTAGTGAAAGCAAGAGTACCAAAGTGTGCATCCACCCTTCTCATTAGGCTTGTCAGTGGTCAAGTGAGAGTTTAGTGCTTGTTACTCTTAGTGATCGCCATCACCTAGACTGGCTTGGTGGTGATTGGGAGTTTGGTGATCATCCGACGGAGCTTGTGGATGACCCAACTCGAGCTGTGAGCGGATGTGGGTGATTCACCATGATAGGAGTGTCAAAGAATCAACCCTGTAGAGAGCACTTGATCCTTGCAGCCGATCAAGGGGGAGCTACACCCTTGCGCGGGTGCTCCAATGAGGACTAGTGGGGAGTGGCGACTCTCCGATACCTCGGCAAAACATCGCCGTATTCCTCCTTCTCTCTTTACTTTGAGCATTTACTTTGAAGCAATTCAATTCTTGTCATTTACATTCATAGAATTGACATGCTAGAGTAGGATTGGAACATAGTTTGCTAAACTTTTGTGTGGTAGATTAATAGAAACACTTTCTAGGCACAAGGGGTTAATTGGGCTAACCGTAGGGTTTAATTATTACAAAGAATTTTAGAATTAGCCTAATTCACCCTCCCTCTTAGGCATCTTGATCCTTTCACCAGACAACAAGAGGGTCAGGCCATTGATTCAGATCATAAAGCTCCCAATCTCCACCCTTTTTCTCAGACACCCTATGGAACCAATTTCTCCATCCCTTAGGCATCTTTGGCCAATTTCTGAAGAGAGTTTTGGTATTCCAAGAGGACAAATCACTGCAGATTGTTTGAAGAGGATTTGGTTGATTTCTTGGCGAATGAAATCAGATGGATCGGAATCACCCATAGGCCCAAGAAAATAGATATTGGGGGCAACAGCTGATGGAATCAAGATTTCATTCCTCATTTCCTAAGAAATCGGACGAAATAAGTTTGAGAAGAAAAGAAATACAAGGTAGTGGCCGATAATTGGAGAATGGAAACTTGTAGACATGCCTCAGGGATGTGGTCGATGGTCGCCATCACGGTCGAAAATTGGTTAGAATCTGGCAAGGATCGCTTGGATGATGGCTTGATAGAACAGATGGTTTGCTAGGGTTTGGGGCCTTGACGATGATGACATCGACTGTTAAAGTTGGCTTGAGAAAGGAGGAGAAAGCGAATAGGCCGAGTGGGTTGCAAAAGATATTGTTGGGATGCTATATGAAACTCAGGCCGGAAAGTCAAGAGTCGTGCGTATATCTCGGGATAGAATAGTTGCGGCGTGATAAAACAATGAACTGGAATTTTGGGATAAAATCATTTTATCCCAAAATTGGGGGCATGTGTTTACATCAAAATTTGGGAGAAGAGCGCGGGAACTCGTAGGCTTCCAAGATTGTGCCAATCAAGGAGTCGATTACATAAAGATTGATATCTACCGGTTCGGATGCGACATTGGGATCGATTCTCTTTAAATGATGTCAGCAGATAGCAATGATGAGATATGATTGGCATCGAGAAGATACATATCGGACTCTACAAAAGGAGAAAGATTAGAGTCTATGTTATCTTAAAATAGGAATGTTTTCTTCGTACCAAAGATTGTACTGAGCCATACTCAAGTAGGATTCGTTTTTAGGCTCCGGGTATAAATATCAAACCTCAGCTATTGTAAAAGGACACACAATCAATCAAATACAAGTTATTTAGGCCACCCCTTAGGAGTAGGAGTAGAGTAGATCTCAGCAAGTTCTTCAGCAAGTACGGCTGTATTGATCCGGTTCACCTCCACTGCTTGTCTATAAGTACCGTCATGGCTTATACCTCTGTTCATATGGCTGCATTGATCCAGTCGACCTCCACTGCGACTCTGGTATAAGTTAGTTATCGACTCTTATCTAGTTCAAGTACGACTGCATCAATCCGGTTGACCTCCACTGCTCGAACTAGATTAAGGTCAAGTTATCGGCTCTATCTAAGGGTAGCGTTCCTTCGGATAGATTCATTAAGTTACCGATATTGCTTATTGTTTCCATTGTTTATTTAATTACAGCAATATCACTTCGCCTGATTGGGATTGATCTAGATCAACCTTATATCTTTTTAACCCATCATTTGTTAATCTAAACTGATCTAATCTGCACTTTAAACGATGAGTTATGTCTTATCAACTGTTTTACATCAATCTTTATCGTGCATAGTGTGCGGTTAAGGTATGTTTGATCTTGAGTAGATCTATTGGCTAGCGAAAATTGTTCCATGGCCCGTTATCACGGCCTATGTGATTCTGCCTCACACCCCACTATTAGCATCGTGGAGTGGAGATCGTTCTTTGGTAGATCTATTCCTGTAAGGGCATGACCTTAATTGTGCGCTATGCCTGAATCGGCTGTTTTAGCCAATATCGAGCACTTTCACGAGTAGTTCGCATCATGAGATCGTTGAAGTAGCGATAGGTTGAAAGATGTGTTAGCCCTATGATGTTATTATTGTATCATGGCCTGCATGATTCTACCTCATGCCCCACTGATATTAGTAATAAGTTAGGGTCATCGAGTCTATTGTTGTATCTACGGCCTGCATGATTTTGCCTCATGCCCCACTGGTTATAGCGATAGATGAGATCTAATATGTTCATTAGATTTATCTCTATTAAATAGTTGAATGATGATGAACTGTTTCTTTTATAAAGGGGTTTAGTTATTTGCAGTCATTGGCTCTGTATAAGCTAATTATTGTTAATATCTTATTGCCATTGACCAATATTTGTCTAAATAATGATATTCATTCTGAATGATAACCGATTCTTCTTATACAACCCCATGAGCTTTAATTGATTTATTCTTATGAATATGTTGGAATCGACTATTTAGTCGATCTCCTTTCATATCGGCTCTCAGGGCCGCACTTTCGGGACTGTCTAGCAACACTGGCATGTTCCGCCCTAAATTACTGATAAACTTTCTCTCCTTGTCAATTATAGGGTCAAATTGACTGGCATGTCTTGGGAGGAGTGTGCATGATCGACCACCCCTGTGCTAAAGCTAGGCGGATCTCCAGCTCCATCGAGCGGACCCTTTCGGCTTGCTCGTGTGTCCTCGGCACGGGATGAAATTCTGTGTTGACAAAACGTTTGGTAAAGCTACCTTGATGACTCGAGTGACGGGTTTGAGGAGCTCTTATCAGATATGTCCAAATGGGATCTGTGTCCGTCATTCATGACGGAGTCGGCATAGCCCGCATGGGGCATCCCACTACCCCTTACCTGTTTCTCGGTAGTCGCCTGAGCTGTCCGATCGACTCAGGTAGCCCGTTGGTCTCTCCTCGATGGAGATCCTATCGGTGGGCCTTTCCAAACCCTGCCTAGGAAGGCGGAGGGTCGTTTGCATGCGATTGTGCCTTGTTTCTCGTGCCTAGGTTGTGGTAGTGGTGGGCCCAACCCAGGCCACGTCCCACTTTAACCGGGTGACATTTCATTGGGCAGGGCGCATCCCATCAGTCAGGACGCATCCCATTGCATTTAAATAGGGGAAGGGCGAGGGTTTTTGTCCCATTCCTTTGCCTTTCTCCATCTGCCGCCTCTCCTCCTCCTTCCTTCTTGCCAAGCGTGTTCGTGTGCCATGACGGTTTCTGAGAGAGAGAGGGTAAAGCGAGGGAGAGGAGACCTCATAGATTTGTTCATGAATCCAGAGCATGATGTCGAACTGGAGAACATCCAATGTAGATGAGGTGGTACTAGCCGCCTTCACCGAGAAGGGACTGCTTCCGCCAAAGGATGTGGCGCATTGGAGGGCTCTTGTGCTAGGGGAAGCTGTTCCACGACCTCAGGCCAATGAGGTTGTCTCCTTCCTCGCCTTCCACAAGTGTGGCCTAGGATATCCCACACATTGGTTCTTGCGCGGGCTCCTCAACGAGTGGGGCCTAGAGCTGCAGCACCTCAATCTGACTGGGTGCCGCATGTTGCCAGTTTCATCACTGTCTATGAGGCCTTCCTTAGGATGGAGCTGCACGTGGATCTATTCTAGCGGATCTTCACTGGGCAAGCCCTATCGGAGGGGAAGCTGTAACACCTCGAGTGTTAGCCTTGCATAACTTGACTTGCATAACATGAGCATGAGCATCAAGCATTCATAAATCATCATTTACAATTGAAACAATTGATCGAAACATATGAAACATTGCTTGTTATCTTGTGTTTCTTAGAGCATATGCATATGATCATGTGCAAATGAATGCAAGTGGGTGATGTTGGTCACTAAAACACCTTAGCTATACTTAGGTTAACAAAAGGAACCTTGCTCATGAAGGTCACCTTTCATGATCAAGCACTTAAGTAATATTACATGTGTTGACCTGGATAGCTATATGAGTGACTACTACATGAAATGCTTAAATGACCTTGCAAATTGTTTAAACATGCTTAGAGTATCATCATGAACAACTTTGGTATTTAAGGCTAGGGCTAGTTTGGTCATTTAGTCATGGTTTGAATATGTATCATGATTTCAAAGTGACATGTTTGACTAAAGTTGAACTAGGTGTTAGAGACCTTGCATGGAGGAGTTCACTAAAGCAAAGTTGTAGTGTTTGACATAAGGAACAACTTTGATTTTTGGGTCTTTGATTGATTCAGATTCTAACATGTGTGAATTTGGCTTTCAAAAATCATCAAATCACTGATTTCAGCACTTAGCAAATTTCACCAAGTCTTTTTCAACTGACAGACTGACAGCCGAGGTTTGAGCATGATTTTTCTCTGTTTCTGTTGCGAATTGGAACAAGTGCCTTGAACAAGATTTGTAACTGGTACTTAGGTCTACAAAGTTGGTTTAGAAACCTAGCGCTAATTCATCACGGATTGGAAGATCAATCATCACCAAAACTCGTCATCAGGCTCGGTTTGCTTCTCTGAATCGACTGAACTGGCGCCGATCGGTGGCCGACCGCTGTCAGGCCTTGGCCGCCGCGTGGAGGAGAAACGGCCGCGCGTCGCCTCTACTCTGCCCAGCCAGGCCACGACACGCCCGAGCGCTCCTTCATCACGCCAGCGCCCGCCCGCACTCAGCCGAGCACCCATTTGCTTCGCCTCGGTCTCCTTCGCCGTCTCGCAGCGCCAGCAGCATTTCCCGCAGCTCCACCGTCGCCATAGCCATGCACAGCTCGCGCCTAGCCACTCCAGCACCACCGCCATAGCTCCACCGTCTCCCCAGCACCCCATTGCTTCTTCCCGTGCCTGCCATTCGTGTTCGGTAAGTGTCAACGCCGTGCCAATGCTCATCGGAGCTCCGCCACGGACTCTATCGTCGTGGCCACGCCGCCACAG
Organism: Miscanthus floridulus; assembly: GCF_019320115.1. NCBI lineage: Eukaryota > Viridiplantae > Streptophyta > Magnoliopsida > Poales > Poaceae > Miscanthus > Miscanthus floridulus. Next base: position 120,126,358 of record NC_089584.1, read on the forward strand.
TCCTCCTCCCGCTCCGTTAGCTAGCGCACTAGGTTCCCCATCATCCACTGACGCTTGTCCATGCGTTAAGTTGAACCACCGTAGCCCTCACCGGTGTACCGCCATGGTCCAGCCCCGCCGCTCCGCCATGGTCGCTGCCGTCAACTCTAGGGCCGGCAATAGGTCCGGCAAAGTGGCTCAATCGCTTCGCTAGGTCACGTAGGTCGTGTAGTGAAGATGTTACCACTGGCGAAGCTCCCCGTCGACGAGCCGCAGCCGCGCAGTGCCCAGCAGCGCCGCTGCTCTGCTCCGAGTCAATGACGTGTGGGGTCCCCTGACCACCGGGTCCCACCAGTCAGCGACTCAGTGTTTGAAGGCTAACTCATTTGATTCCAGTTTTTGATTTGTTTTGTGAATTTTGTATCTTCAGTTTGGTAGCTCCTAAAATATTGAAATAAATATGATTGTGTTTCTTAGGAAGTGTAGTATTTAAGAAAAATATGTTCTTGGTTTCAACAGTAGAAATTTCTGGAGGTTTAAATAGGAATTTGAAATGTGCTTTTGAATGCATTCAAATTTGTTTATTTTATATCTAGAGTTCCTGTGCTCCAAAAATTATGAAATTTTTGTGGTAAGCTAGTCTTAGCATATATGAGCTTGGGTAAAAATTTGAAGGCCAGTGCATGTGTAGAATTATAGTTATTGATTTTTCTTTTATGGCTAGTCCATCCTTGCATAAATTTTTATAAATTATTTATGAGTCTAAAATTCATGAAATTTGTTGGAGGTAATCCTAGTACCTTATGGATGTTAAGAAAAATAAGAAATCTGTTGCTTGACACTTTTCAATAGGATTTTCCATTTATGCTATTTCAAGCCTTGCTTCCTTATCATTTTTGTATAGAATGTTCTACTTAGTAAAATGATATGAAATTTTATAGTAGTCCTTTGATAGCATTAGTAAGACTCTGTAAATTTTTGAGAATTTATTAAGCACATCTGATATATATTTATTATTTAACCTAGATATCTAAATAAAATAATAAAGGCAAGTTAATAAATAGTTTGGGCTTCACCATTATATTATCTAAAATGTATTTGGTATGCCTACACTGTTGGTAGATTTTAAGTTGTCAAATTTGGAATGATTACATGAAGTAGACATATTATTACTTTATATTGCATGTTAAATAGTTTCCGGACTAATTCTAGGGTGTGATGAGTTGCATGTGGAAACTGATGTGTACTGTAAAAATGGTTAATAACAAAGTTGTAGAGAATTTCATAAGCTTTCCAGAAAGTCCAGGATCACTGTTTTTGGATTTGTAGAACTCCAGTTATGAGTGAAACAAGTAGCTACTGTTTGTGGCATAGTCGATGCATTGTAGAAGTAGTTAAGTAGTAATCGAGAAGAGATATGCACCTACTCAAACAACGTGATGCACTTGTTAACATATATGCATTCATAATACTTATACCATACTCATGCATCTAGGATCGGAGGAAGAGATCACGTTGCTGGAATTCGAAGAAGCAGAGGAAGGGAACCCGCAGGAGGATCCGCAAGCCGCAGCTCCCGAAGGCATGGAGCAGAACCCTGAAGAGCTTCCAGAGTGTCCTGACCATCGCCCTACTTCCTTTCTGCGAGGCAAGCCCCGGAGCATTATAAGTCTCCCAGTAATTTACAAATGTTTAATTACGTATTTATGATTGATGCATTAGGTTATAAGAGTTGAATGAAACCACTTGATGCATGTACATTCCTTGTCCAGAAATTACACCTTTAACCGGTATAGGTCCAGGATCGAATATATGCTTAGCCATGCTTAGACCGGTAGAAGTCGGGTGATTTCCTGTCACCTGCGAGATATAGGTGGATACCGGAGCACGGTTGGATATAATTGTTATCATGGAAAAGAACCAGGGTTAATGTAAATGGAGACCGGGCGGGATGTCGATAGAAAAGCAACAAGGCATGGAGGTCTTGGGTGTGGATCTATCCCCGTCTGTGTCGATCAAGGACCGTACCATTGTTGGAACTTCTGACAAGATTGAACACATGCCTCTCACTTAGCTGGCCGGATAACTCGTTCCGACCGTGAAGCCGAGTAATTCAACTCAGGCCGGGAACCGTTCTGTTGTGCGCTCCTTCCGGGGAACGATCAGACTGAGCCCAAGGGCAGGCTTGGCCTGAGCATCTTGGCATCTGGTGTTCCAGATTGTGCGGCGTAGTATGGACCCGCGAAATGTGTACCGGAGTTGTACCAAAGGTGACCTAAGACTATCGTGGCTGGTAGATCTGGGTTTGTGTTAGGAATAAATTCCCAGCTGGTTGAAATCGATTCGAATCGCCGTCTCTCCCGGATAGTGAGAAACTTGGCTACCTCCAACATCGTAGTAACTGTGTTATGAAACATGATGGTTCGGATGAAATTGGAATTACAATACCTGCTATGGTTACTATTGTATGCTTCTAAATGATATACCACATGTTTGGCATAGGATAGTTGCTAATCTAGAAATGATAGTTATAATTAACTTGATAAAGGAATCATAATTGTACAACGGGTAATTGCCTTTTACGCAAAATGTTGTCGAGTTACGCCCACTTATACAGCCTTGCATAATCCTTGGAGTCAATTTATTTCTGGTTCATGACGGGTAAGTCTAGCTGAGTACCTTCTTGTACTCAGGGTTTATTTTCCCATTGTTGCAGATGGCACTGTGTATCATGGTTATTGCAAGAGTTGCTTCTATCCCGCTGTGGATGAGGAGTAAGCCTTGGGCAGGCTTCCTTAGTAATTCCTATCCTTGCTTTTGTGGACCGTGATCTGGTTTGGCACTGTATCAAACTATGTTGGAAACTTTATCTTTGAACTTATTTGCTTCCGCTTTATTTATCAAACTCGGTGTGTAATAACTTTTATTCATACTCTGATGATGAAAAGTATCTGTGAACTTTATGTAATATGTGGCATGTATGTTGAATCCTGTACGATCTTGGTTGTTGTAAATCATTTATCGAGACCCGTCGTGGTACTCGACGGACTACCGGGTTTATATGGGTTCAAGTATAACAGTGCGACCGCTTGCGGATTGCCATTGTACTTGTATTCTTATAAATTGGTCGGTTCTGCAACAGCTGGTATCAGAGCAAGATTCAACGTTAATTGTCACAAGTGTAATTAAAAACAAAAGTTTTTGTTTTCCAAAAACCCTTCTCTAGCAACTATTAGTTATATAATAGGTATTTGAAATCTAAAGTGTGCCAATGATCACTTTCCTTATGCCCAAATTAAGGACTATTAGGTGGCTATTTAAGTACTAACATGGGGGTTTTTACTTCGTCGTCCATACGGCGTGCTATAGTATGGATGCCATTCACTTGAGTGGTAATGTATGGATCAAATGCCTCTACGCCAAGGTAAGATGAGTGTATGACCGCAAGATGTGAGCGTGCGGTCGGGAAGAGTTAGCTTTGGTACGGCTATGTATACATGCTTGCATGTGTATATGGTACGTATTTAATTGTGGGTTTAAATTCTTATCGGGTAGATTGATACGGAAGTATATGTATGGGTATACATATATGAAAGTATTTACAATTACATTCTGCATATTTCAATATGGGTTTAGGGCTGAAATGAAATTTTATGCAGGTACACTAACAACAAAACATGTAGCTCGACTAGTTACGCTATTTATGAGAGAACGTATGTATGCCACCGTGTCTACCGTTAGAAACAAATTTTTTCCTAAGTTTGTAAGGACGTACGGCACGAGCATGCATCATGTTAAATTACCATTCACATAATTACATTGTTCCTCCCCTTATAAAATTCTTACTCGGTTATGTAACTCTTATCCATTATGGCATTGTCTCACCAAGGGGTACATGTTAATGGTGCAGATGGCATGCACTAAGCAGACTGCTCGCAAGTCCACCGGAGGCAGAGCTCCTGCCGTCAGCTTGCTCCACGTACCCGTCAACGTCACACGTTCCTTGGAGAGTTTGGGATGCCTACACTCTTGTGGAGAGTGCTCAGCTATGTAGGTTATCCTGATGGAATGGAACCCCGCTACTTCTGGGTGAATGAGCGGTTGGGAGAAGGTCTCTTAGTTACTGTGGAGGCCGTTGTTCGTCCCCGAGGTGACGATTCTGAGTGGACAGGCTGGTGTTATGAGTCAACTGGTAGGACTGCTGAAGAAGCAGCTGGGAGGGCAGCCTTTGGGATCTTGAGGAATATCATGGATCGTTTTCCTCAAGAACTGGCAGCCGCTTTGGTTGGAGTTTTTCCGAGGGGCAACCCCTCCACTGACTCATGGCAGCAGGCAAGAGGAAGATCTTTGGAGATTGGTGCAGCAGAAGGGCAGAACAGCGATAACCTTTCCATGAGCGCCATGTTCGCAATGATGAGAGTGTTGGATGGAGTTGAAGGTAGCCTCAGACGTGTATCTGGTGCTCTTGGTCATGCCCGTGAGGACCGACATCAGCTTCAGAGGGAGCACGACGCCGAGATTGAGAGGCTCACTAAAGAGATGACTCGGTTAACTCACCAGCGAAATGCAGCCTGGTCCAGGGAAGATGTCCTGAGAGCTCGACAGTTTGAGCTGGGCCAGCAGCTGGCCAATGCGGAAGAATACAACGATAATCTGCATGAAGAGGTTCATCTACTGAACAATCAGCTCCACCCTTATGTCCCACCTGGAGCTGTAGAAATGGATCTAGAAGGGTACGAGGAAGAAGAAGAAGTGGAGCCTGAAGAAGAAGTAGAACCTGAGGAAGGAGATGATTCTGCGTCTGACCTCGATAGTGATCATGATGAGGATTAGATCACTTAGCACTTAGTGGAAGGACTAATGTATCACCTTTATTTATGTAATGGACCTGTAGTTTGAAGTTGGCATTAGTAACCAGACTATCATGTAATGTTAACCGCACGTTTGGCTGAACGTCAATGCAATTCCAGTTCTTTGTCGGTAATCACGCTTTAAATTTGCATGCGTTATGAGCACAATAAGTGGTCAAATTGGTGATGTCATGTTGCGAGAATGAATTGTTATGCCTCTGTTTTTATTGTGCTTTTGAGAATTTTCTCCAGTAATTTCAGTTTGGCATGAGTACCTAATTCATCTGCAAACTCTTGACATCAACCAATAATCGCTTATTGTTGTAAATTCGCAGATGACGCGCACCCGTGCAGGAGCTAGTAGCAGCCAGGATGGCAATGGTGATGACTTACCCCCACCGCCACAGCCGTCTACTCAGGAGTTCTTTGCCCAGTTCCTGGGGAGCCAGAGGACAATGGAAGAAGCCTTGCGCCTTATCACGCAAAACACTACTCGTGGCCACCCACAGCAACCGGGGGCCGAGCCAAATCAGCACAGTTCATTCAAGGAGTTTCTGGACATGAAGCCGCCGATCTTCAAGGTGGCTGAGGAACCACTGCAGGCCGATGAGTGGCTGAATACCATCGAGCAAAAATTTCATCTGCTAAGGGTCACAGAGCACCTGAAAGCAGAATATGCTTCTCATCAATTGCAAGGACCAGCAGGAATCTGGTGGACGCACTTCCTGTCGTCTCTGCCTGCTAATGCGAGAGTGACCTGGGATCAATTCAAGCTGGCTTTTAGGGGACACCATATTCCCCCGGGCCTGATGCGCATGAAAGCAGCAGAATTTATGAGGCTCACTCAGGGAACAAAGTCACTCACAGAATATATGCACGCATTCAACAACTTGTCAAGATATGCTCCAAGTTTCGTGGATACTGAAGAGAAAAAGATTGAGAGTTTCAAGTGAGGGTTGGGCACCAAATTAATGAAGACTATGGCAAATTCTCGATGTGCCACATACAATGAGTTTATTAGTGATGCCTTGACCCAAGAAAACCACAACAACATGCATGCAGTTGCTAAAGGTCGCAAGAGGGCATATGAGGCTGGTGCATCCGGATCTTTCCAGTCGAAAGCGCCTGTCACAGCTAGGCCACAATTCCGTCCACCTGCACCCAAGTTCAGGCCTCCACCACCGAAAGCTCAGAATAATAGGCCACAGAAACCATTCCGTAAGGCGTTCACTATTGCCTTACCAAAAGGAAATGGCAATCAGGACAGCTCCACAGGATTCAGAAGTAATCAACCATGTTTCAACTGCAACCAACTGGGTCATTGGTCCAAGGAATGCCCCCACCCCAAGAGGAATGGCAACCCAAATCAGAACAATCAGAGGCAGGTGAATGCCAGGGCACGTCAAGGACAAGTGCATTATACCGCTGTGGAGGAAGTGCCCGCCGGAGAAGTTGTCACGGCTGGTATGTTTCTTGTCAACAAGCATCCCGCTGTTGTTTTATTTGATTCGGGAGCTTCTCATTCATTTATGAGTCAAGCATTTGCATCTAGACATGATCAAGAAATAATTGAAGTAAGTAAAGGGGGTTTTAACATAAGTTCAGCAGGGGGAACTGTTACTACCAAAAAGATAGTAAAAAATGTACTCATCTTGATACAAGGGAGGGAGTACACAACAGATTTGATAATATTGCCGGGGTTGTCGATAAGTGTAATCTTAGGCATGAATTGGATGAAGTATCATGGTGCTCTTATTGACACTAGCACCCGTACTATCATGTTGAGAGAACCCACGGGAGGGAATGCTTTTCTAGTCCCGCTCTCCCATGATTTCGAACCCCAACATTTAGCCTGTGCTATCCAAGCCACCACCATGTGTGATATTCTAGTGGTTTGTGAGTTTCCGGATGTATTTCCAGAGGAATTACCAGGTCAACCGCCGGATAGGGACGTGGAATTTAAGATTGAATTAGTGCCAGGTACCGCACCCATATCCAGAAGGCCCTATAGAATGCCACCCAATGAGTTAGCAGAACTCAAGGTTCAATTGCAAGATCTATTGGACAAAGGTCTTATCCAACCTAGCTCATCTCCGTGGGGATGTCCAGCATTGTTTGTGAAAAAGAAGGATAAGTCACTGAGAATGTGTAGATTACAGACCACTCAATGCTGTGACCATCAAGAACAAGTATCCGTTGCCCCGCATTGACATCTTGTTCGATCAGCTAGCGAAGGCAAAGGTATTCTCCAAAATTGACTTGAGATCAGGTTACCATCAGATAAAGATCAGACCGGAGGATATACCTAAAACTACTTTCTCTACTAGGTACGGCTTATACGAGTATTTGGTTATGTCCTTTGGACTAACAAATGCTCCAGCCTATTTCATGTACCTGATGAACTCGGTATTCATGCCCGAACTTGATAAGTTCGTGGTCATGTTTATCGATGACATATTGATTTATTCAGAAAATGAGTCAGATCATGAAGAGCATCTGAGGATTGTCCTATCCAGACTGAGGGAGCATAAGCTATATGCCAAGTTTAGCAAATGTGAATTTTGGATGAGCAAAGTACCTTTCTTAGGTCACATTTTATCAAGAGATGGAATCTCAGTAGACCCATCAAAAGTACAAGAGGTCATGGATTGGAAAGCCCCAACTTCGGTGCATGAAGTTCGGAGTTTTCTAGGGTTAGCAGGATACTATCGCTGGTTTATTCTAGATTTCTCAAAGATAGCTAAGCCTATGACCAGACTACTTCAGAAAGATGAGAAGTACAAGTGGACACCAGAATGTGAAACAACTTTTCACACCCTCAGAACTTTGTTGACTACCGCACCTGTGCTAGCACAACCAGACATTGAAAAGCCTTTTGATGTATTTTGTGATGCATTAGGAATAGGTTTGGGATGTGTACTTATGCAATAAGGGAGAGTAATTGCATATGCCTCTCGGCAATTGAGAAAACATGAAGTCAACTACCCTACACATGATTTGGAACTTGCAGCCGTTGTCCATGCATTAAAGATATGGAGACATTACTTGTTGGGCAATGTATGTCATATCTATACTGACCACAAAAGCCTCAAGTATATCTTTACCCAGCCAGAACTGAACATGAGACAACGTAGATGGTTGGAATTGATTAAGGACTATAATTTGGAAGTGCATTACCATCCGGGTAAGGCTAATGTAGTAGCCGATGCACTTAGTCAAAAGTCCCATTGCAACACTGTGGAAGCACTATTGGAAGATGGATTCAACTTGCTACATCCTGCTGTACTACACAATATCACAATCAGTTGTTCGCTTGAAGGCAAAATCATAGAGCTACAGTAGACAGATGTAGGAATAAGTCACATCAAGAGAAAAATGCAAGAGCAAGAAACAAAACATTTTAGATTGGACGAAAGAGGTGTATTATGGTTTGAGGACCGACTAGTGGTGCCGAAAGACCGTGAGCTAAGGAATCAAATTTTAGAAGAAGCTCACTCGTCCAAATTGTCTATCCACCTGGGTAGTAGTAAAATGTATCAAGATCTAAGAACCCGTTTTTGGTGGACTAAGATGAAGAAAGAGATCACAGCCTATGTTGCTAGGTGTGATAACTACAGTAGAGTGAAAGTCGTCCATATGAAAACCGCTGGATTACTTCAGCCACTGCCTATTCCAGGATGGAAATAGGAGGAGATCAGCATGGACTTTATCACAGGCCTTCCAACAACGCCCCAAGGTCACGATTCAATCTGGGTCATTGTTGATCGTCTCACCAAGTCAGCACATTTTGTACCAGTTCACACAACATATCACGCGAGGAAATACGCTGAGATATATGTATCCCAGATCGTGAGATTGTATGGAGTACCCAGGACCATAATCTCAGATAGAGGACCACAGTTCATAGCTCGTTTCTGGGAGCACTTACACCAAGCTTTGGGAACCAAGCTAATCAGAAGTTCAGCTTATCATCCACAAACTTTAGGACAGACAGAGCGAGTGAACCAAATCCTAGAAGATTTACTTAGGGCTTGTGTTATATCTTCAAAAGGTTCATGGGAGAAATGGTTACCTTTATCTGAATTCTCCTATAACAACAGTTATCAAGCGAGTATCAAAATGGCCCCATTTGAAGCCTTGTATGGCAGAAAGTGCAGGACTCCATTGAATTGGATTGAGCCCGGTGAAAGGAGATACTTTGGTATTGATTTTGTCAATGAAGCCAAAGAACAAGTACGTATCATCCAACAACACATGAAGGCAGCTCAATCAAGACAGAAGAGTTATGCCGATAGAAGAAGAAGACCACTAACTTTTGAAGTAGGTGACTATGTGTACTTGAGAGTATCACCCATGAAAGGTGTGAAGAGATTTGGGATGAAAAAGAAGCTTTCACCAAGATATGTAGGGCCATACAAAATTTTGGAACGAAAAGGAAATGTTGCGTATAAGTTACAACTATCACCAGGGATGAGTGCAATCTTTGATGTGTTCCATGTTTCTCAGTTAAAGAAATGTCTTTGAGTACCGGAAGAAGCTATTGCACCCACCAACATGCAGCTTCAATCGGATTTGACCTATGAAGAAAAGCCAATTAGAGTATTAGAAGAGATGGAGAGAGTGACAAGGAGTAAGATTATTAAGTTTTATAAGGTGGTGTGGAACAATCATAGTGAACAAGATGCTACATGGGAAAGAGAAGATTATCTGCAAGAAGTTTATCAGGCCTTTATTCAAGAATGGTAGGTCTTGCAAATCTTGGGACAAGATTTTTATAAGGGGGAGGGGCTGTAACACCTTGGGTGTTAGCCTTGCATAACTTGACTTGCATAACATGAGCATGAGCATCAAGCATTCATAAATCATCATTTACAATTGAAACAATTGATCGAAACATATGAAACATTGCTTGTTATCTTGTGTTTCTTAGAGCATATGCATATGATCATGTGCAAATGAATGCAAGTGGGTGATGTTGGTCACTAAAACACCTTAGCTACACTTAGGTTAACAAAAGGAACCTTGCTCATGAAGGTCACCTTTCATGATCAAGCACTTAAGTAATATTACATGTGTTGACCTGGATAGCTATATGAGTGACTACTACATGAAATGCTTAAATGACCTTGCAAATTGTTTAAACATGCTTAGAGTATCATCATGAACAACTTTGGTATTTAAGGCTAGGGCTAGTTTGGTCATTTAGTCATGGTTTGAATATGTATCATGATTTCAAAGTGACATGTTTGACTAAAGTTGAACTAGGTGTTAGAGACCTTGCATGGAGGAGTTCACTAAAGCAAAGTTGTAGTGTTTGACATAAGGAACAACTTTGATTTTTGGGTCTTTGACTGATTCAGATTCTAACATGTGTGAATTTGGCTTTCAAAAATCATCAAATCACTAATTTCAGCACTTAGCAAATTTCACCAAGTCTTTTTCAACTGACAGACTGACAGCCGAGGTTTAAGCACGATTTTTCTCTGTTTCTGTTGCGAATTGGAACAAGTGCCTTGAACAAGATTTGTAACTGGTACTTAGGTCTACAAAGTTGGTTTAGAAACCTAGCGCTAATTCATCACGGATTGGAAGATCAATCATCACCAAAACTCGTCATCAGGCTCGGTTTGCTTCTCTGAATCGACTGAACTGGCGCCGATCGGTGGCCGACCGCTGTCAGGCCTTGGCCACCGCGTGGAGGAGAAACGGCCGCGCGTCGCCTCTGCTCTGCCCAGCCAGGCCACGACACGCCCGAGCGCGCCTTCATCACGCCAGCGCCCGCCCGCACTCAGCCGAGCACCCATTTGCTTCGCCTCGGTCTCCTTCGCCGTCTCGCAGCGCCAGCAGCATTTCCCGCAGCTCCGCCGTCGCCATAGCCATGCACAGCTCGCGCCTAGCCACTCCAGCACCACCGCCATAGCTCCACCGTCTCCCCAGCACCCCATTGCTTCTTCCCGTGCCCACCATTCATGTTCGGTAAGTGTTAGCGCCATGCCAATGCTCACCGGAGCTCCGCCACGGACTCCGTCGTCGTGGCCACGCCGCCACAGTCCTCCTCCCGCTCCGTTAGCTAGCGCACTAGGTTCCCCATCATCCACTGACGCTTGTCCATGCGTTAAGTTGAACCACCGTAGCCCTCACCGGCGTACCGCCATGGTCCAGCCCCGCCGCTCCGCCATGGTCGCCGCCGTCAACTCTAGGGCCGGCAATAGGTCCGGCAAAGTGGCTCAATCGCTTCGCTAGGTCACGTAGGTCGTGTAGTGAAGATGTTACCGCTGGCGAAGCTCGCCGTCGACGAGCCACAGCCGCGCAGTGCCCAGCAGCGCCGCTGCTCTGCTCCGAGTCAATGATGTGTGGGGTCCCCTGACCACCGGGTCCCACCAGTCAGCGACTCAGTGTTTGAAGGCTAACTCATTTGATTCCAGTTTTTGATTTGTTTTGTGAATTTTGTATCTTCAGTTTGGTAGCTCCTAAAATGTTGAAATAAATATGATTGTGTTTCTTAGGAAGTGTAGTATTTAAGAAAAATATGTTCTTGGTTTCAACAGTAGAAATTTCTGGAGGTTTAAATAGGAATTTGAAATGTGCTTTTGAATGCATTCAAATTTGTTTATTTTATATCTAGAGTTCCTGTGCTCCAAAAATTATGAAATTTTTGTGGTAAGCTAGTCTTAGCATATATGAGCTTGGGTAAAAATTTGAAGGCCAGTGCATGTGTAGAATTATAGTTATTGATTTTTCTTTTATGGCTAGTCCATCCTTGCATAAATTTTTATAAATTATTTATGAGTCCAAAATTCATGAAATTTGTTGGAGGTAATCCTAGTACCTTATGGATGTTAAGAAAAATAAGAAATCTGTTGCTTGACACTTTTCAATAGGATTTTCCATTTATGCTATTTCAAGCCTTGCTTCCTTATCATTTTTGTATAGAATGTTCTACTTAGTAAAATGACATGAAATTTTATAGTAGTCCTTTGATAGCATTAGTAAGACTCTGTAAATTTTTGAGAATTTATTAAGCACATCTGATATATATTTATTATTTAACCTAGATATCTAAATAAAATAATAAAGGCAAGTTAATAAATAGTTTGGGCTTCACCATTATATTATCTAAAATGTATTTGGTATGCCTACACTGTTGGTAGATTTTAAGTTGTCAAATTTGGAATGATTACATGAAGTAGACATATTATTACTTTATATTGCATGTTAAATAGTTTCCGGACTAATTCTAGGGTGTGATGAGTTGCATGTGGAAACTGATGTGTACTGTAAAAATGGTTAATAACAAAGTTGTAGAGAATTTCATAAGCTTTCCAGAAAGTCCAGGATCACTGTTTTTGGATTTGTAGAACTCCAGTTATGAGTGAAACAAGTAGCTACTGTTTGTGGCATAGTCGATGCATTGTAGAAGTAGTTAAGTAGTAATCGAGAAGAGATATGCACCTACTCAAACAACGTGATGCACTTGTTAACATATATGCATTCATAATACTTATACCATACTCATGCATCTAGGATCGGAGGAAGAGATCACGTTGCTGGAATTCGAAGAAGCAGAGGAAGGGAACCCGCAGGAGGATCCGCAAGCCGCAGCTCCCGAAGGCATGGAGCAGAACCCTGAAGAGCTTCCAGAGTGTCCTGACCATCACCCTACTTCCTTTCTGCGAGGCAAGCCCCGGAGCATTATAAGTCTCCCAGTAATTTACAAATGTTTAATTACGTATTTATGATTGATGCATTAGGTTATAAGAGTTGAATGAAACCACTTGATGCATGTACATTCCTTGTCCAGAAATTACACCTTTAACCGGTATAGGTCCAGGATCGAATATATGCTTAGCCATGCTTAGACCGGTAGAAGTCGGGTGATTTCCTGTCACCTGCGAGATATAGGTGGATACCGGAGCACGGTTGGATATAATTGTTATCATGGAAAAGAACCAGGGTTAATGTAAATGGAGACCGGGCGGGATGTCGATAGAAAAGCAACAAGGCATGGAGGTCTTGGGTGTGGATCTATCCCCGTCTGTGTCGATCAAGGACCGTACCATTGTTGGAACTTCTGACAAGATTGAACACATGCCTCTCACTTAGCTGGCCGGATAACTCGTTCCGACCGCGAAGCCGAGTAATTCAACTCAGGCCGGGAACCGTTCTGTTGTGCGCTCCTTCCGGGGAACGATCAGACTGAGCCCAAGGGCAGGCTTGGCCTGAGCATCTTGGCATCTGGTGTTCCAGATTGTGCGGCGTAGTATGGACCCGCGAAATGTGTACCGGAGTTGTACCAAAGGTGACCTAAGACTATCGTGGCTGGTAGATCTGGGTTTGTGTTAGGAATAAATTCCCAGCTGGTTGAAATTGATTCGAATCGCCGTCTCTCCCGGATAGTGAGAAACTTGGCTACCTCCAACATCGTAGTAACTGTGTTATGAAACATGATGGTTCGGATGAAATTGGAATTACAATACCTGCTATGGTTACTATTGTATGCTTCTAAATGATATACCACATGTTTGGCATAGGATAGTTGCTAATCTAGAAATGATAGTTATAATTAACTTGATAAAGGAATCATAATTGTACAACGGGTAATTGCCTTTTACGCAAAATGTTGTCGAGTTACGCCCACTTATACAGCCTTGCATAATCCTTGGAGTCAATTTATTTCTGGTTCATGACGGGTAAGTCTAGCTGAGTACCTTCTTGTACTCAGGGTTTATTTTCCCATTGTTGCAGATGGCACTGTGTATCATGGTTATTGCAAGAGTTGCTTCTATCCCGCTGTGGATGAGGAGTAAGCCTTGGGCAGGCTTCCTTAGTAATTCCTATCCTTGCTTTTGTGGACCGTGATCTGGTTTGGCACTGTATCAAACTATGTTGGAAACTTTATCTTTGAACTTATTTGCTTCCGCTTTATTTATCAAACTCGGTGTGTAATAACTTTTATTCGTACTCTGATGATGAAAAGTATCTGTGAACTTTATGTAATATGTGGCATGTATGTTGAATCCTGTACGATCTTGGTTGTTGTAAATCGTTTATCGAGACCCGTCGTGGTACTCGACGGACTACCGGGTTTATATGGGTTCAAGTATAACAGTGCGACCGCTTGCGGATTGCCATTGTACTTGTATTCTTATAAATTGGTCGGTTCTGCGACAGAAGCCACCTAGGACCATGCCGGTTAGGGGCTTAACCTTGTAGAAGAAGCTTAGGCCATTGGGATCCTACCCCGCTGGAAGGTCCTAATGGCTAGAGAGGGGTGAATAGCCTATTAAAAAAATCTACAACAACACTTAACAAACCGGTTAGACAATTATGAGGTGAAACAAGTGTTGCGCTAGCCTACTAAAATAGCAAGCCACCTACCACAATTCTAGTTAATATAGTTTCTATCCACACAATAGCTATGACACTACACTAAGTTAGTGTGCTCTCAAAAGCTAACTAAAGACCCACACTAACCAAACTAAC